>NC_133326.1:557036959-557246649 GCF_042186555.1 Aquarana catesbeiana | reverse complement strand
GCAGCACAACCCTAAACTTTCTTTATACAAGTTTACAATAGACTTTATAAGTGCAATGGTAAAACCTATGAATGAATATCCAATGCAAATCAACCAATGTATTGCAATATAGTAGTGATGGTGTCACCCCCTCTGAAAAAATATTTTGAGAAATTGCAGAGCTGCAATGCGCAAATAGCGCTGAAACCCCCTATATATAATCATAATAAAATGTACAGTTGATGTACATATTTTACATTGTTTTATTATTATTTATTTATTTATGTATTATTATTTGGGGGTGCTATGTGGGGATGCTTAAAGAATTTGTGAGGGTGCTTGTGCACCCCCAAGCCCCTATTTGGTGCTGCCCCTGAATTTGGGGACTAAAACAAGGGACAGACTTGGTCCAGGGACAGTGTCCTCAGTCCAGGGACTGTCCCCGGAAACCGGGGAAGTCTGGTCACCCTAGTCTGATGTCTCACATTCAAGACTGAGAAAGAGACTGAAGACATAGATTCTTCAGCCCCTTTCTCTGCAGCCTCAGCTGCACAGATGAATGAATAGGAAGTGCTCACAGGCTTCCGATTCATACACAAACTGAAGCATAGTAAACACAGTTTACTATGCTTCAGCAATGAATGGGCACAGGAGAGATCGGTACTGATTACTCACTGTGTACAATCATAAAAGTAAGGGGCTGGTAAATTACATATTTACTACCCCCCTCCCCCGCCCTCACATTCACCTGTGTGCCCACAGCAGCTGCTGGCAGGAGAGGAGAGGAGGGAAGCTGGCAGCGCTGCGCTGGAAAGGGACACACAGGGGGGCCAAGAGAACAGGGGGCTGGAGGCATAGATGCTAGAACTGATCCCCCTGCACCACAGCTAGAGGGAGGGAGAGGAAGAAGCCAGTAGCAGGGCAGGAGGGAGGAACAAGAGGATCGGTGTCTGCAATAAGGTGGCCCTCCAGCTCAGCAGGTGCCTGGGCCCCTCTTTTGAAATGATAAGACTTGGGCCAGTACAGGAAGGCCAGCTGTTCTGCCTTATCAGCAGTCCTGGAGCACGGGGTTATTAGGGTGTGTCTAGGCACAAACGGCTCACCTTGTGCATGGCCTATGCACTAGGGTTTTTGCATCTGAAAAAAAGCAGAGTAGCAGACCATAGTGTAGTAAAGGGTAAATTACATAAGGGTGGTATCTTGCCAATAATATAGCTTTCTGCATGCCAAATTCTAAACACTGAAGTTATTCCTCAAAATGTTCAAAAAATGAATTACATTATTTTTTAAATAACCAGGCCATTGGTTGGCAGTTTCAGTTTAATTACATGAATTTCCTTGCATCTTGGTTAACATTTTCAGCTGTGCACGCAAGTATTTCCAATAAGAGTCTATTGGCTGTGAAATGATTGTTGAACATGCATAGACATCATGATTAACCCAAGTACAAACATGTAAAATATTGCAGTTTTCAGGTCCTTAGATATTAGGGGTGCAACGGATCGTCATTGATCCGTGATCCGATCCGCGGAGGTTGATCTGTACGGGACACCTGCGATCCGCTGAGCGCTCTGTGGCCTCGGCCATAGGAAAGGCCGCGGCTTCGGCCTAGCTCCGGAGCGGCAGCCATCTTGGTACACCCGGCGGCCATTTAGCACATGATCGCTCCGTCAAATGACGGAGTGATCACTTGTAACAAACCGGCGTCATGTCATGACGCCGGTTCCTCTCTCCCCTCTGTGTACTGATCTGTACAGTGGAGGGGAGAGATCAGATGGCAGCAGTGCCAATACTCTGCAATGCCCTGCCAATACTCTGCAATGCTCTGCTGCAATACCCTGGCAATACTCTGCAATGCCCTGCCAATACTCTGCAATGCCCTGCCAATACTTTGCAATGCTCTGCTGCAATACCCTGCCAATACTCTGTAATGCCCTGCCAATACTCTGCAATGCTCTGCCAATACTCTGCCAATACTCTGCAATATCCTGCTGCAATGCCCTGCCAATACTCTGCAATGCCCTGACAATACTCTGCAATGCCCTGCCAATACTCTGCAATACTCTGCCATACCCTGCCAATACTCTGCCATACCCTGCCAATACTCTGCCATACCCTGCCAATAGTCTGCCAATACCCTGCCAATACTCTGCCAATACTCTGCCAATATACCCGCCAATACCCTGCCAATATACCCGCCAATACCCTGCCAATACCCTGCAATACTCTGCCAATACTCTGCCACACCCTGCCAATAGGGAGATTGTAGATATTACAGTGGGGGAGATTTTTTTTGTTGTTGATCCGAAAATGATCCGAACCGTGACTCCTGATCCGAGGAAAGATCCGAACCGTGAGTTTTTTGATCCGTTGCACCCCTATTATATATGGTGGGTTCATTAGTTTTCTTTTTTCAGGCTTAGAATGTTTTCACCAAATTAAGAAAATATCTGTTAGTCCTGTCAGTCCTTGTTACTTCCAGTGGATTGAACTGAAAGTACAAACAATTCTAAACTACTAACCTCACCACCCTTTCAAAGGAGATGAAGAGTTCAAATCAGGAGCACAGCACAGGGTGACAACTATGACTCCCTCTATACAGTGGAGGAATGAGCATAGCCACTCAGGGACAGGAAGTCTGTTATTTGCAGGATCTCCAGGTGACTATAAAGGAAAGAAAAAATATAAAACCTGCAAAAAAAAATCTAATTTATGCAACCACATCAGATCGGTGACCTGCAATATATTACATTTTTGTTTTTTGGGTTTGAATATTCTTTAAGCTCATTATCTATAAATTCAATAAAATGTTTTAAAGGAATTTAAAATGTTCACATAAGAAAAGAGTAAAGTTTCACTTGAGTTATCCAATCATGCAAAAAAGCAAATTATGCTTTATTTATTTCATCTGAATATGATTGGATTCATTGGAAATGAATGTTCATAATGTTTTTTTGTATGAATAATCACAATTCTTTTAGTAAATCAGCCTTAGTGTATCAGTAGTTTAAGCATGATGTGACTGAGTTTTTCCAAACAACCTGTGGTATGTACTTTTTTGTGAATTCTAGATCTTCAGCACCCATATCTCCCCTTTATGTTGGCCTATCTGAAAACATTTTTTTTTACTGTATGTAGCAGACTTAAATCTTTGCAAACCTTAAATCTTTATAAAAAATGGAACAGGTAGCAAATGTCAGAATCTGATTAGTTTTAATTATCATGTTTTGTAGGTTGAAGACTTCTTGGATTTTCCAGCAGTGATTTCAGCCATGAACTTTAGGTAACATGAATTTAGGAAAACTCATAACATTGTATTGATTTACCTATTTATTCATCTATAATATTAGACAGGATGTCAGATGTGTGTGGCATAATATATCCCATGTACTTTCCATTAGTCATCTTGTGTTTTCATTAATTACTAAAACTTTTTTTTTATATTCTGTTATTATTTCTTTTTGTAGAATCAAGTTACAATTTAAATGTCCATACATGTTACAATTTGATTATATAACCATGTACAATCTTTTTCGATTTACCACTATGTAGTATGAAGACCTACCTAAACATTCAATTCAGCCCATTTGCATTTAGATATGCCCTTGAACTACACAGTCATTAAATGTAAAGCAAATTGTATAATTAGGCATATCTTATTAGGCCAGTCTAACTTTAAGTTTATTTATATGGCAAAAGAGACACATTTGACATATGTCCTACAGGATAAATGGGAACAAAAGCACTCCATTTACGAACTATCCTTCTTCAAAAATGGCTGAACTGCCACATACTGTAGTAACTCCACAGAGGAGGACATTATGTAAAAAAATGTTTGGATAATGTTACTATGGATAAGTAATTTTTGAAATGCTATTTCCATTGCAGGAATAAGACAGAATCTCCTATGTTTTCTCAAATCTCACCTACATCTAGCAATCAACAAATGGCATGTAAAGAGGCAAATGTGAGTACAGCTTTTTCACGTTACATATGGCCATAAACATACTCCACAACCTAGTGAGACACAGATCAAGACACCTAGAGATACTTCTAGGAGGTGATAGTGAGCATTTCTGACTTTGAAATGCCTAACAAATACATACGTCAGCTTATTAGAAAGACTGTTACAAAATCCCTAACTGCACCTTAACTCAATTTATAACTTTAACTACTACCCCTAAACTAACTCTCACTACCAACTGTCAGCCCTAATCTTACCTTAACCCCAACCACTGGCCATCAATCCATATTATATTCTTCAACCATCAACCAAACCCCTATACCACAAGCTAACCTTAACCATGAACTGTAAACCCAAACTCCACTCTGATTCTTATCCACCAGTTACCCATAAACATCAACATAACATCATCCACAAAATGCCAGCTTTAATCCTATAATAATCCATAACTCCCAGTCTAACCCCTAAACTTCAACCAGACCTACTATACAGACACTCTTTTAATGGATAGCTGTTAGTGTGCTGAGAAATGTTTGCATTGTATTTGTTCTGTGCAAAACACTTCCATATACACATTACTTTAATAATTTAGTCATACATTTTTGGTTGGCTTAGTGGATTAGGTGTGGGGACACACTGTAGCTCTTCAGCTGCCATTGTGTCATGCTTCTGGTGTGTCTCTGCGCTGTGCTCCTGGCATAGACAAATGGGCTACCTCCAAACATACCTGTTTTTAGTTTATTTATTGCTATATATGCTCCAAGATGGTGGATCTCATAGATTAGAGTTAGGGACTACACTACACAGAGGGGCCTTCACAAGGCAGTGTGTCTTCCACATATATTTGCAAATGTTGTTGCTGAAATCTCTGTTTTTAATGCAGATTGTTAAATAGTTTAATTCGTTTTTTCTTGCTGGCTAGCTGGTGAATGTGCTGGGAAATTTTTGTAATGTGTTTATTCTGTGCAAAGCCCTTCAATGTGCACCTACATTGAGAAGCTAGTTATAAAATGATTTAGAGTGGTTGACATTTTTGTTAAACCTATTGTATGACCCAAATCAAACTGCTAATGAATAAACCCCAACCAAACCCCAAAAAGACCCCGACCAACCAATTCTTAGGGCTCTTTCACACGGGGCGGATCAGTGATGATCCGCCCCGTGAACACCTGCTTGCTCAGCGGGGATCGCTCCGCTGATCCCCGCTGAGCAGGAAGATGACAGGTCCGTCATCAGGGACGGACCTGTCAGAATGCCGCTCTCCCCTATGGGGGGTCCGATGATGACGGATCGAAAACTTTTCGGATCGGAGCGGGTCGGATGTCAGCGGACATGTCACCGCTGACATCCGACGCTCCATAGGGATACATGTATGTCCGTTTTTCATCCGAAAACGGAAGGATGAAAAACGGACATACGGATCCTCCGTGTGAAAGAGCCCTTACTCTAACTCCAACTGCAAACTGTCAGCATAGCTTTTGCATAAATTATAATCCTCAATTTAACCTCTAAATCTAACGTCAAAATCTTCAACGTAACCACTTAGCCGAACCATCAACTGTCAACTTCAACTATATCCGCAACCTTTAAACTTTAACCCTTCACAGGAAGCACCCTCATGGCTAACAGAGGATAGAATTAGGAATAGACTTCAAAAGTTTAACATTAATAAGTCACCGGGAGCAGATGGCTTGCACTTGAGGGTCCTTAAGGAACTCAGTCAGGTAATTGCCAGACCGTTGTTCCTAATTTTTACAAACAGTCTAGTGACTGGCATGGTACCAGCTGATTGGAGAAAAGCCAATGTAGCACCAGTATTTAAAAAAGGACCAAGATATATCCCTGGGAACTACAGACCAGTTATCCTAACATCAATAGTATGCAAGCTCTTGAAGGGAATGATACGGGACTAGATACAAGATTTTAGCAATGAAAACGGTATCATTAGCAGTAATCAGCATGGAGTCATGAAAAATCGTTCTTGCCAAACCAATCTATCAACCTTCTAGAGGAGAGGAGCTGCCATCTAGATAAAGGAAAGCCCGTAGATGTGGTGTATCTGGATTTTGCAAAGGCATTCGATACAGTTCCCCATAAACGTTTACTGTACAAACTAAGGTCTGTCAGCATGGACCAAAGGGTGAGCACTTGGATTGAAAACTGGCTACAGGGGCGAGTTCAGAGGGTAGTGATAAATGGGGAGTATTTAGTATTCAGCACACAGGTCCAGTGTGGAAACTGGGGTCCTCCAGGGTTCTGTTCTGGGACCAATCCTATTTAATTTATTCATAAATGATCTGGTCGATGGGGTAAACAGCTCAATCTCAGTATTTGCGGATGATACTAAGCTAAGCAGGGCAATAATTTCTCTGCAGGATGTAGAACCTTGCAAGAGGATCTAAACAAATTAATGGGGTGGGCAACCACATGGCAAATGAGGTTTAATGTAGAAAAATGTAAAATAATGCATTTAGGTGGCAAAATCTTCAATGCAATCTACTCACTAGGGGGAGAACCTCTGGGGGAATCTAGGATGGAAACGGACCTGGGGGTCCTAGCAGATGACAGGCTCAGCAATGGCATGCAATGCCAAGCTGCTGCAAGCAAAGTCAATAGAATATTGGTATGCATTAATAAGGGGATTACCTCCAGAGATAAAACGATAATTCTCCCACTCTACAAGACACTGGTCCGGCCCCACCTGGAGTATGCCGTCCAGTTCTGGGCTTCAGCCTTCAGGAAGGAGGTACTGAAACTGGAGAGAGGTCAGAGAATGGCAACAAAGTTAATAAAGGGACTGGAGGGCCTTAGTTATGAGGAAAGATTACAAGCACTGAATTTATTCTCTCTAGAGAAGAAACGCTTGAGAGGGGATATGATTTCAATGTGCAAATACCGTACTGGTGACCTCACAATAGGGATAAAACATTTCTGCAAAAGGGAATTTAAAAAGACACGCGGCCATTCACTAAAATTAGAAGAAAAGCGGTTTAACCTTAAACTGCGTAGGGGGTTCTTTACTGTAAGAGCGGTAAGGATGTGGAATTCTCTTCCACAGGCGGTGGTTTCAGCAGGGAGCAGAGATAATTAAAAAAAATATACAGCTGCTTCTGCTGTTACCTAGGTGCCTTTTAGCTTGACTGCAATGCCGCTAGATCTGTCCCATCTATCTGGGTATGCTTGGTAGAACTTCCAATGGCTTGGGACATTTTTGGCCACATGTTCATAGGCAGGGCTGCCAGGAGCTACCCAAACCATTCCGTACAATACTGCTTCATTTGCTGCTCTGCAATACACACTTTTTTGGAGCCTGGTTCAGATTTCCATTTACTTAAATGGGGCTTCTAATTCCAAAAGTTTGAATTTCAGAGGTTTGCAAATTATTATAAACTTTGGGAAAACCACAACTGATCCAATAATGGGACTGCTGGTTCAGGAATTTCTAAGGTCTGCATTTTTTTTTTTAGTTGTTGAGCAGTACAACTGATTGTCTCTGCTTATCTCTACTGTTAACCTTAACCCTGACAAAAGCTGGAACCCTCAATTGAACCTGTAAACCTCAACCAAACCCAAACCACTAATCCTACCATAGCTCCTAACCCCAAATACCTAATAATAATGCCAATGTATTTGATTTAAAGGAAGTGTCTTACAAAAAAATAAACGTACTCCTTGATATATCTACAACAGGATTTTTATTCCAATATAAACTATGCCAAGATTATGGGCAGACAAACATTTTCAAAAATATCTACAGGTACATCAAACACAGCTTGGTTGTAGATCATCTGAATGATTTGTTGCTAATAAATAATGAATAGACATGCAATTCTTTTAGTTACAAATCGAAAATTTAGACGAAATATGCGTGATTCGGAGATTCAGATGTGTAAAAGGATGTATAACAGTGTACATGAAGAGTAAATGCTTAAGGCATGCAAAACAACATGAATATCAAGTGAACTGAACTTAAAAAATAGTGCATTATAAAGACCATAGTATAGAACATTGGTAACAGCATGGGAGCAAATGTACAAAATACATGAGTATGATGAAATAAAACCATGTTGTACAGAAATAAGGTGTCAATATGACCAATTGTAAAAATGGAGACTGCATCCTTGAAGCTCGAAGCGTTTCATCTATAATCCGACTCATCAGGAGCGGATGCTAGCGTGTCTGTAAAAAGAAATAAAATGGTCGAAATAAGAACTCATATTGTGGGAAGTTATGTACAAAAAATATGTAGATGGTCTAATCCAGAAACTTACATCCCATATAGAGTTCAACCTGAGCGATACTGGTGTGCAAGAGTAGCCATACAAGACTCCCAGGGAGCTGAGGGGTTTGGATGCGCCGGAAAAAACCATGCCCACACATGAGTTAGCCCAGCATATTAGGAGTGTACATTTAGTAATGAGTATTGTGCCAATATTTGGCTACACAGAATCTAGAAAATAAATATAACATAGTATACAATGGTGACGGAAAGTATTTTTTTTTCTCATTAATGTACACACAGCACCCCATATTGACAGAAAAACACAGACTTGTTGACATTTTTGCAGACTTATTTAAAAAGAAAAACTGAAATATCACATGGTCCTAAGTATTCAGACCCTTTGCTCAGTATTTAGTAGAAGTACCCTTTCGATCTAATACAGCCATGAGTCTTTTTGGGAAAGATGCAACAAGTTTTTCACACCTGGATTTGGGGATCCTCTGCCATTCCTCCTTGCAGATCCTCTCCAGTTCTGTCAGGTTGGAAGGTAAACGTTGGTAGACAGCCATTTTTAGGTCTCTCCAGAGATGCTCAATTAGGTTTAAGTCAGGGCTCTGGCTGGGCCATTCAAGAACAGTCACGGAGTTGTTGTGAAGCCACTCCTTCGTTATTTTAGCTGTGTGCTTAGGGTCATTGTCTTGCTGGAAGATAAACCTTCGGCCCAGTCTGAGGTCCTGAGCACTCTGGAGAAGGTTTTCGTTCAGGATATCTCTGTACTTGGCTGCATTCATCTTTCCCTCGATTGCAACCAGTCGTTCTGTCCCTGCAGCTGAAAAACACCCCCATAGCATGATGCTGCCACCACCATGCTTCATTGTTGGGACTGTATTGGACAGGTGATGAGCAGTGCCTGGTTTTCTCCACAGATACCGCTTTGAATTAAGGCCAAAAAGTTCTATCTTGGTCTCATCAGACCAGAGAATCTTATTTCTCACCATCTTGGAGTCCTTCAGGTGTTTTTTTAGCAAACTCCATGCAGGCTTTCATGTGTCTTGCACTGAGGAGAGACTTCCATCGGGCCACTCTGCCATAAAGCTCTGACTGGTGGAGGGCTGCAGTGATGGTTGACTTTCTACAACTTTCTCCCATCTCCCGACTGCATCTCTGGAGCTCAGCCACAGTGATTTTGGGTTCTTCTTTACCTCTCTCACCAAGGCTCTTCTCCCCCGATAGCTCAGTTTGGCCGGACGGCCAGCTCTAGGAAGGGTTCTGGTCGTCCCAAACATCTTCCATTTAAGGATTATAGAGGCCACTGTGCTCTTAGGAACCTTAAGTGCTGCAGAATTTTTTAGTAACCTTGGCCAGATCTGTGCCACAATTCTGTCTCTGAGCTGTTCAGGCAGTTCCTTTGACCTCATGATTCTCATTTGCTCTGACATGCACTGTGAGCTGTAAGGTCTTATATAGACAGGTGTATGGCTTTCCTAATCAAGTCCAATCAGTATAATCAAACACAGGTGGACTCAAATGAAGGTGTAGAACCATCTCAAGGATGATCAGAAGAAATGGACAGCACCTGAGTTAAATATATGAGTGTCACAGCAAAGGGTCTGAATACTTAGGACCATGTGATATTTCAGTTTTTCTTTTTTAATAAATCTGCAAAAATGTCAACAATTCTGTGTTTTTCTGTCAATATGGGGTGCTGTGTGTACATTAACAAGGAAAAAAATCAACTTAAATGAGTTTAGCAAATGGCTGCAATATAACAAAGAGTGAAAAATTTAAGGGTTTTGAATACTTTCCGTCCCCACTGTATGTAGCAAGCCAGGTAGCACCGTTGCCAAATAGTGTGAAACACTGTCCATTAAGAGTGTATACAAGCCCAAAGGTAGGGGTAAATGGAGGAAGTTCCGTAATAAAAGTAAGAGGTGAGATGCAGGCTTGGAAAACCTACTTAGTAATGTGCGTAAAGCTCTGAAAAAAGAGTAAAGAGAAGTAGAAGAAAGTAAGGGTGAAAAATGAGTGAAAACAACCGTGACACCTAGAATTACCTTCTGGTGGCAGATGCAGAGTGTGATGTGTAGTAGGTCAAACAAAGCAAACTTAACCCCTGATGAGCTGCAAATGGGGAAGCCCGGGTGGGCCAGATATATAGAGTGGATCCCCAACAACATCATGCTGGCGTGATACAAGCGGGAAGCGTCCGTATTAATTCGGATTCAATCATTTTATTTGGATGAGGATGGAGTGGTACTCTTTGACTCTTGAATAATTAGGCAATTCTTTTTTCATTAATATTTTTCATTATTGGAAAAAAATGCACTACATATGAAATGGAAACATATTGCAATAAATACAGTAAGGTATAAAAGTGAAACTAGATGATTAATTTCAGAAAACATGAAATTATGAATATATACTATATTTTGGAAAAATCTGATCTGGTGAAACCTGCGCAACACAACAGACATTTCACTGCACCTGTAACATCAAAGTGTAAAGGGGACCTGTCTATTATTAATATTATTATACAGTATTTATGCTGTATAGTGCCAACAGCTTGCTAAAAAGCAAAGGCCTCGTTGCATACAGCTTTCAAAATATATTATAAATATATACTATTTGACCAAAATAGTAAATACATACCATACAACTATATAGTTATCCCACATGACTAAGTATAGCAGAAAAAATGCCAATTACCTATGAATTTAAAGCTACGCAGATAAAAATGATCTTACAACACAGCAATGAAAGTAAATAAGTCTGCACATAAACCATCAGAAAAAAATAACACCCCTTGCAAAAAACTATACAGAAAACAGAAATGGGCTAGCTTTCAGTCTCTGCGAGTGTTCCCAATAGTCTACGTCTATCACTCAAATACTTAGAAGAAATTGGATTTGAGGCAAATCCAGTAACCAGCTCCCTCTCTCCGGAAGTAATGTCAGCAATTTGTGATGAGCAGACGTCAGCCAGAATTCCTGCATGTTTAATCAGATCATTTGTCTCACTTATTAACTTACATAACTATAGCACCTGTCTGGATTTACTCTGGGGCCCATATGGTAATGCGCGATTCATTCAATCATGGGCAATGGTGGCGTCAACAGAACAATGACTCATTTTGACTTTTCTGCAGTAAAGTCTATTTAAAAAGCATCTGACATTTTGCAATATACATGCTGCAAAGAAGGAGAGCGGAAAAGAGAGGAAATACTCTTATTCATTAGGTTATTAAATGGAATAATAACCTGTTAAGCTCCATGTTCCATATAATCCGTCTCAACCCCCCTTGGTAAATCTTATTTTATTATTGCTGCTATGTGGAGTGAGATGGTTGGAAAACTTAATGTCACTTAGACCTCATACACATAGAAACTGTTTAATCTTAGCTTCTAGACTCTAGCTTGAGGACATCAAAAGTGAGCAGGCTTTTTTAAAGTATCTAAAGTGGATCTGTCAACAGATATATGTTTTCATGTTAAGTACATGCATACTAAGTAATGTGTCAGTGTGACACTTCCAGGTATTTATTACTTCTCATAGAGATCACATTACTCCTTTGACAATGCCTTCATCTGCTTTTCTTTCCAGAAGGACTGCACCATCTTTGTTTAGGCATGCACTCTATTTAAAGGCCTATAATTATTTATTTTTTTATGTTTTTGGGCATTAGGGCTCATGATAGATTTGCATGCATATGGGCACACAGCATGAAATACGTCTGTATTTGTGGTGCCTGGAAGCTCCAGCTGCTGTGTAATTCTACCCATAGTAATGAATAACAAAATATGCTGTACATGGATATAAATGTTAGTTATAAATGTTAGTACTTGCGTGTACAGGTGCATGCATATAGATGCGAAAAAAAATACTATGCTGGAAATACATCTATGTGCATGAGCCCTTAAGAATGTGTTGCCTGTTGTAAGTATAATACATCCCCTAAAGTTAAAAGTGTAAACAATCACCTTGTAAATCAACCCATTCAGTTTAAAATAGAAATGAAAGGCAGAACATCTGTGTATAGGTATAAAAAACATTATAAATACCTTTTTCCCTTTCTTATAAGTGATCACATTCCCTCTGTTATCTGTGTTCTCAGCTGCATGAGAGCTGGGGGGAGGAGAAGCAACAGTACACTAATCTTTCCATTGAATGGCTGTAGGGGGGCTGGGTGGGGAGCGGAGGAAGATCACTCCGCCAGGGAAGGCAAGGGGATAAGCAGGCAGGCGGCTGGCCGGGACTTGAGCCAAGGCAGAAGAACACACGAGCGGAGCTGAATGGGCATGCACATGAAACTGAAGATATATTCCCTCTACTCCGACCAGCACATGATCATCAGAAAGGGGCACAGATAATGGAAAAAAATACACCCCCATAAACTAGTAGGTGCGGCAGAGCGGGGGTGTGTAATTCAGAATTATTTTTTTAATTCTGCTCTGACTGTCCTTAAAAATTGCCCCAGCACCTGTTCAAATCCAATCCGGGGACAAAACCGGGGACAGACTTGGTCCAGGGACAGTGTCCTCAATCCAGGGACTGTCCCCGACACCCGGGCATGTCTGGTCGCCCTACTCTAGCAGCCTGTAAGCACCATAATGCTTGCAATGGCAAGTGATCATTGGTCAGCATGGCCCCTGACCAAAGAGCATCACTTTTGAGCCGTCTTTCAAAAGGGCATCACAGAAGAATAGATTTTGATTGATCGGTACAGTCATATAGCTGCACTGGCCAATAACGTCCTGTCATTGTGAGCATTATGATGCTTTCAGGCTCTGGGGCTCCTAGTACAGTGTATGGTGTACACTCACTCCTTATCCTCCCCCCCCAAAAAAATTGAATAAATTGTGTTAGAAAAAGGTGTCAGGTATGATGTTTTGACCGCATATTCATTTCATGGGGCCGTTCTAACACAACGTACATTGACAATCAAAATAATGCGTGTAACGCACAAATTACAGCACCGCAAATATGTAAATAAACGAACACAACCCAACCAACTGAAATCCATCCACTCATCCCTACTCTCCATACAGGGAGCTTAAAGGTACCAGTCATCCCTCTTTCCTATACCGTGGCACACAACTTTCTCCATTAGGGAATGTTTCTTGGTACAAGGCAACAGCATAGAGATATACAGTTCATATTTATCCACAGAATATATGAATAAATCCAGGTGATGCTGATCAGCTCATCATCCCGTAAGCGAGCCAGACAACGTCTAATCTCCGGAGATTTCACACTGCTCCCTGCTGTGTCAGGTGTTCACACAACATATCCCTGTGTGGATGCAGATAAGCAGCTGCTACCTCTGCAGCACCGCTGATGATAGTCTTCACACATCTGTGTTTTATTTAAAGAAAGAACGTAGTGTATTTTCAGTGGGCGCTCTGAGTAATTCTTAAAAAGTTTACCTGAAAGGAGTTTTTTAATGTGCCTTCTACAATTTTACTTTCTTGCCGTTCTAAATGCTCCTGACTGCATTTTATTTTATATTATGTATATGAAGGAGCACAGATAACAAGCCTACTTAGAGTCAGTTTTCTCAGTCTAACAGAGCTGCAGTTAATAGCAGTTCAATAAAATAAGGCTGGCCATACATGGAGCAAATTTCTTTCCTGCAACCACGGGTTGCAGGAAAGAAATTCACTTTATTCCCTCATTAACACAGACAGTGTTGATGAGGGACTATAATCTGTATTCAACCAGTTCTATGGACAACTCCCCAAATCCACATCCTAGGTACCTAGCGAGACAGTGATAGGAAAGGGGTAACTCCCTTCCACGAGGAAAGCAGGACTTTAAAGGGTATGAAGTTGTCACTGAGGTGAGCACATACACAGTATTAGAATATAAAAAATATAATTTTATTGTACAAACATAGTTTAAACCTATAGTTGAATATAAAAACATATAATAATATACAGACAATAGTAGCAGCTAGAATTTCCAAATTCCAGTGAATACATTGATTTGCTTCATTGGTATATTGTAGTCCAACGCGTTTCGCAGAACTATTTTTCTGCTTCTTCAGGGAACTTCAATTTATATCAACTTCACCACAGTACAACTGTTTAACCGCTTGCCGACCAGCCGTCGTCATTATACTGCAGCAGGTCGGCACGATCCTGTGAGCCATTGTAGCTATACGTCAGCTCCTTTAAGCGGGATAGCAGGCACTGCTGCACTGCGGGGGGGGGGCCGATGCTCATGGCCGGTGGTCGCAATGACCATGAGCGATCGCGGGTACGAGAGGCAGAACAGGGACGTGTGTGTGTAAACACACAAATCCCTGTTCTGTTCTATGAGGAGAGACAGATAATAGCTAGGAGCCATGATCTGTCATCTCCTATAGTCAGTCCCCTCCCCCTACAGTTAGAACACAGAGAGGGAACACAGGTAACCCCTTGATCGCCCCCTAGTGTTAACCCCTTACCTGCCAGTGACATTTTTACAGTAATCAGTGCATTTTTATAGCACTGATCGCTGTATAAATGCCAATGGTCCCAAAAATGGACCCGGAGAGTGAGACTTGACAGGCTGTGAGGCGGGCGGCGGCGGCGACGGGCAGAGACTCGCTGATTGCCGCCATTATTAGTAAAAAAGAAATATGTCCCCGGATTTCATTTTAAAAATCTGGTCACCTTATGCTAGAGCTGTGTACAGATCGTCTTTTGTAAAGTAACCCTTACCCTTAAAGTGGACCTTTAGTCATTTTTTTCAACTTTCCATCTATTAAATCTTCTTCCCTTGTTGTTTTAACTTTGGATAGTAAAATATTTTTTTTTCTGCCAGTAAATACCTTATACAGCCCACTTCCTGTTTCTTGTCTGGTCATTAGCCTACGCTTATGACATCATGCACAGCTCTTTCTCTCACTCTCGTGAGAGTTTGCCAGGAAGGGGGGGGGGGGTGAGTCATAAGAGGGTCAATGAGAGCTGCAGGGCTGCAGAGCTGGAGGTGTGCCTCTGTGTGTCTGTGTAAATCTAGGAAGTGAACAGGCAGCAGCTTCAGCTGCCCACAGTTAAAATAGTTGCAGCCAGACTCAGTGGAGGGAGATTTCTGCAGCATATTTGGCAAGTACAGAATCACAGCATATATAAAATAATATGCAAAGTGGTTGGAGGGAAGCTTCAGAATGGCAAAGATGTTTTTATTACAAATTATGTGAGGGGAAAAATCCACACCACATGTCCTCCACCATAAGTTACTGGATACTCACCTACAAATTTTAGCACAAAATGGGTCACTTATAGATAAATTGCTGAATTAATCAGTCGCTCTTCAATCATTTCACACCAATATTAATTGATGGGTAATGTGCCTTTCCAGCATATCAGGGGTTACACCAGTGCCTCAAAACTCTCCAACGCCATGTAAGAAAGGAAAGCATCACATAGTATAAAATCCTTTGACATGCAGTTAAAAATAGTATCTTGTATTGTCATGCCCAACACTAGGAATGACAGTGTGTATATTGGTAAGCACTGCTGGCTCCAGCCACAAACAGTGGCTACGAGCGGACAGGTTTGTGCGGGGTGACGTCACTCAACAAAGCTCTTCCCTAGGCGTAAACAGGAATCGTGATGCATGTGTTAAATAAGTAGTGGTCCAGGCATGTGATAGTTCATTTTAGCTGATTGTCAAGGAGCTGGCACCTGCCAGCGTCCTTACCAACCAGGCAATAGCTGGTTGTTAAGGAGCAGGCAGCCGCTGTAGTCCTTAACCCATAGGCGCAGACAGCATGCAAATATGTGGGCTTTCGGTGGGTGAGTCTTGGCGCAGAGCGGCCGCATATTTGCCTTGAGCACTCCCAACCGCCAACAAAAATCTCCCAATCGCTTCTTGCAATCGGGAGCTTTTGGACCATGTGATCGCAATAAGAGCCAATCAAGGCTGTCAGATGATCATTAACCCTGCCCCACCTCCCAACATCTGAAACCTCTTAAAGGGCCTGGAGGCAACAGTGAAAAGGGGTTAACAAGCAGCAAATAACTGGTTGTTGAGGAGCTGGCATCTGCAACATCCTCAACAACTATGCCTCATCTGCTGTCAGTGAGATTCCCCCCCATCCCAATTCATAAGAGACTTTTTCCAAGCAAATATCATAGCTTTATGAGTGAAATTGAAGGTTTTCACTTTGGTATAATCTGTCATTTTGTAGTGGAATCAATTTCTAATCACTATGCTCATTCCTAGTTGCAAGCCCTTAAAATGTTGGTAAATATGAGCTGAGAATGAATCAGTCAAATGAATTTTCCATCATAGTTTATAGCACACCTGTCATGAGACTAGAATTAGATATGCAAAGAAGGCACTTCAAGTTGCTATTCAGCAGCAATGCAATTGAATTTGTTTTTCTGGTTAAAACAGAGCAAGTGTTGAGAAATGCTCCTGGCTCATCCTTTGGTGAACCGCAGGAGCAATAGGTTGCTAAAGCTCTGCACTGCATTGTGGTCAGAGTTGAGTTTGGATTTCCATTGACTTCAGTGTGGCTTCTAGTTCTTAAATTGGAGGGTTTACACATTTTTTAAAAGTTGGGCTGAACTGATTGAACATCTCAAAAAGTCAGTCATCTTTGATTATTGGATATAGTGTGGTTAGGCGTTAAGACTGATTGTTGGAAAAGTAAATATATCTCTATACAACAGGGACTGGGGTTTAGTCCCAGGGGGCCCTGCAGCAGTCGATTGTGCACTCCAACCTGAAGTCACAGTCTTTGCCTCTGTAAGGATAGCTTAGTAAAGCCATTCTCAACCAATGTTCTGTGGAACCCTAAGGTTCCTTCTATGGTTGTTTGGGTTCCTTGAGCCCCATCTGATGGTGCTTGCATAGTTCCAGGTCCAACAACACTTGGCAGAGAGTGCTAAATGATACCAATGATTGTTTTAGCTTCCTATTGGGGCATTCTTTTCCAATCACCAATGTATTCTTCCCACTGACCCCTGATATATTCATTTTTGCAGGGCTTCTGTGAATCCTTTAAAATATTTCAAGGGCTCCTCTTGGGTGAAAAGGTTCAGAGAGACTGGTGTGTTTTAAATAACAATTGGTACACAATAATAATGATCAGTATTCTGCATTCTGTTTTGCACACTGACAGTTCCACGTACAAACATTTTTTTGCCTGCCCAGTGAAACCAATTATTTTCTTCCTGCACTTTCAGGTTCCTATTCCAAACACCAGACACAACGCCGTCTTCTTGAGGGACAATCCAAAGGCTGCACAGGTAATCCTGACGTCTCCGTATCACAATGGTGAATATCTCAGAACTGAGAATAAAAGTGAAAGGAATGAAGATCATAAAGGGAACCTGCCACTCAAGAAGGTCCTCAACTTGGCTGAGAAACTCAACACCAACATGAAACTAGAAACAGATGCTGACAGATGAGCAGAGATTCTGGCTAATTATAAAAAGGCGCCACCAAAATATTTAAAATGCTTATATAACAGGTTCACCATTAAATTTCTAAATTATTCTAATATATTCTTCAGGTTCGATATACTTGCTCAATATAGCTGCAGTCATCTTCTACAGGAGAGAATTCAAGCTTTCTCCTCTACTTCAAAATATCAGTGTTTGGAAAAGAACCCCACTTCTGTAAAGCCTGTATGTGACAGTAGCAAATAGAAATTTAATCACACCCCCTGCTGCTTATTCGTTAATTTTGTAGTCTGAACTGTTTGCAGCCTCTCAATGAAACTGAATTAATGGAGTCAAGGATTACAATTTTAGCAAGAGCTTTTGGCCAGTCAAGGAATGGGCATTTACTGGCTCACATGTAAGTCGTTTGTCACAAGTTTTGTGGACATGCCTATCACAGGCATGTCCAAAGTTTCGGACGGCCCGCTGGTAATTTTGACATATATATCTTTTGTGGCCCCCAACGAATCCCCGAGCGCCAGGGGCCACAAAAGATAGATATGCTGTCTGCCTTGGAGGGGACGGGACGAGCGCCATACAGGATACAGGAGAATTTCATGTTTACACGGCGTCCTGTGTAAAAGGAAGTCCCGCCTCCTGTGCTGCTATTGGACAATTGTTTTGTCCATCATAGGAGGCGGGACTTTCAATTAAAGAGGCGTTTCTCCTGTATGTCTGTTGGCGCTCGTCCCGCCCCCTCCCTGTCTCCTCCAAGGCTGCAGATGGACATGAATCAGGCTGCACTGACGGCAATGGTGAGTCTGCATTCATGTCAATACGGTGGGGGCTGCATTCATGTCAATACAATAGGGGCTGCATTCATGTCAATACAATGGTGGCTGCATTCATGTCAATACGGTGGGGGCTGCATTCATGTCAATACGGTCGGGACTGCATTTATGTCAATGTGGGGGCTGCATTCATGTCAATACGGTGGGGGCTGCATTCATGTCAATACGGTGGGGGCTTCATTCATGTCAATACGGTGGGGGCTGCATTTATGTCAATGTGGGGGCTGCATTCATGTCAATACAGTGGGGGCTGCATTCATGTCAATACGGTGGGGGCTTCATTCATGTCAATACGGTGGGGGCTGCATTTATGTCAATGTGGGGGCTGCATTCATGTCAACACGGTGGGGGGTTCATTCATGTCAATACGGTGGGGGCTTCATTCATGGCAATACGGTGGGGGCTGCATTCATGTCAATACGGTGGGGGCTGCATTCATGTCAATATGGGGGAGGCTGGATTCATGGCAATGGAGTGGGGGCTGCAGATGGGCACTGATTAGGCTGCATTGATGGGCATTGATCCTTATTTTGCTTCACAGTTCTTTATTTAAAATTTAAGATTTTTTTCCTGAAACTTCCTTTTTAAAGTGAAGGTGTGTGTTATAAGCCGATTAAATACGGTATATCCAAATAACACGCCCGAGCTCATCTATTCACCACACACAGCACAAAGGCAGGAGAATTCTTGTTGGGCCGTGTATTAGCGCTCGGACGGACACATTTAGACCAAATTTAAATGGTTTAAAGAATGTCAGGCAAAATGGTCGGCCCTCAAGCATGTTCTATTCATCAAATCTGGCCCTCTTTGAAAAAAGTTTGGACACACCTGGTCTATCACATTATAACATTATAACCAGAGAGCACAACATTTTAATTAAATCACATTTATTCATAAATTTATCTTTTGGCTGTGGCTAATTAAAGTATAAGCCTTGCAGAAATATTTCTTTGTGTTGAGTAGAATGGGGAAGAACCAGAACCACTGTATTGTACTGTACTGGATTTCATTATTATCTGAATATTTCCCCATACATACTGCCACCAGACAAGAAGTGATAGTAAATTTCCAACAGCAACACAGACAGAAATAAAAAATCCTTATTTTTTGCTATAATAAGAAAAGGCTAGAAGTCTTGTCAGCTTTTTATTTCTGTCTGCGTCCCTTTAGATTTCCCCTCACTTCATGTCTGGTGAAATCATTGACAGCAGTTAACAGCCCCAGAGGGCAGTAAAGTTTGACAGGGGTCTTAACCCATCCCGACATTATCCAAAAAAATAAAATCAGCTTGACATACGCTTTATTTCTTAATAGCTGCTCAAGTCTGGAATTTTTTATTTAATCTCCCAGCCTTATGGTCCTATCTGGGTTGACAGGTGTATAATTTGCATAGGTTGAATCATTTTGCATTCTTATGTTTATAACACTTCTGAAAGTATGTTATGTTACTTATTGAAAGTAAGTAATAAATATTTTATATAATCATTGTGATTATCTATTGTAAGGTTAATCTACTGTGCACACCATCAATGTAGCAGGTACACCATAGTGAATCTCCCTTTTGCTTCGCAGGACTTGACATCTTTGTTTAATAATTACTATGCTACGCTATCTCCTAATATTAGTTCCAACAAATACTTTTAAAGTGCCAACTTTGCAATAATGAGAAAAAGGGTTAAAATTGCCTGCAAATCGCTGCTGCAGCGGTGCTTTGCCAGCGGGTTTGCGGCGCTTCCCCATTGTTTTCAATGGGAAGGGGCACTTTAGGAGCGGTGAATACACCGCTCCTATAGCGCTGCAAAGATGCGGCTTGCAGGACTTTTTTGACCGTCCTGCAAGCGCACCGCTTTCACACTGGAGACACAGGAGAGGTGCTTTACAGGCGCTATACAGGCACTATTTTTAGCGCTGTAGCGCCTGTAAAGTGCCTCAGTGTAAAAGTAGTCTTAACAGAGAATTTATCATCACAGCAATCATAAAATTCTATATACAGTTTTGGAATATAATATGATTTTTGTCAGTTTATCACAAGTTTTTATTATTATTATTTTTTGCATTATTTCAAAGTTGGCACTTTAAAAATATTAGTTGGAACTAATATTAGGAGAGCGCAGCATAATAATTTTCTATTGATATTGTTTTCACTTTATGGGACGTGATCAGTGCGAGCAGCTGTCGATCATTATTAATCGTCCATTATATTTTGTTTCCTATATATTTTGTCACTTTTTAATCAGGTAGCTTGCAAGATCCTCATAGTTTGTTTAATAATTACCCAGGACACTGGCCACTTGGAGTTTATTCTCTCTGAGTTTGTGTGGATTTCCACACACAGTCCAAGAACATGCTGGTAGGTCATTTGCTTTCTACTCAAATTGGCCCCACTGTGTGTGTCCGTGTATATGACCATGGCAGGGCCATAAGAGTGTAAGCTCCTTCAGGAGTAGGGACTAATGTGAATGTACCAATGTTCCCTGTAACCAGTTGCACGAAGGAGTATTTTCTGAAAATGCTCTCCTGGGCTAAAAGGGTGTAGATTCATTCCAGCCAGCAGAGAACTGGATGTAAAACCTTTTTCTTCTAGTTTCACTTCATAACTTCCTACTTCCTTTTCCCACCCCCAGGTCCTAACATAGCTATGTAAATACAACACATACATAATCTACAAGGGGTAAATTTATTAACTCAATAAGTGTGAACTGTGTCAGCCCTTTATGTGCTATTCTAACACCATCGTGCAGCACTCACTAGTGTTGAAAGCCTAATGTATACTCAATAAACAAATAATCACCTTAGTGAAAAACATACATCAGTGCCATCACATCACAATAATAAATAAAAATCATACAAGTTCTACCTTTCAAAATTATACCATCTTGTCCTTTTTTTTTTTAAATGTGACCCAAAAGTATGCAATGTGCTCTTCAGTGCTCAGTCTTGATATACTGTTCCACATGGGCCCTGCATGGAAAATATTGGCACACACCACCACTTTGTACTCTTTTCCCAATATAAAGTGGAAGGAGATATCAAGTAACTCCATGCTAACAGTTAGACCATGCTAGTGCACTGATTTATGTAAAATGTGTAAATAATGTTTCATTAGAGGCACTCTTACAGCTCTCTGTCGCTTCTGCAAGCCAAAGCAAGGATAGGAGGAGCTGAAGCACATTCCTGTTGGAGCTCTAACGAATGAGGCTGGCATCAGCAATTACAATAATGCATAATGTAAAGGTTTTAGTTATTATACATACTAATCAAGGGCAGATTTTCATTTTTAATTTGAATTCCACTTTAATAATAAGATGAACTCTCACCTTGCACAGGTTGGACCTGTTACTATAGGTTCATACTGCGTGTTTCCCCTTTATATGCAATAGCACCACCTGGTCTCCTCCACTGCACAGTAGATCCTGTTAGCGTCCCTTCCCTTTAAAGGATGACTACAATAACACCACTCTGGCTCCTAAACTCCACAGATAGGCACATGTATATTCTCCAAAGATAAAATAAAAAATAATAGTACTCTCCTTTTAAAATGTTTATTAAAGATAAAAATATATAATATGTACTTGCAGGCAGGTGCAGTTCACCCTCTCTGCACAGGTGGCGCTATTCGATAGGCGGCATGCAGAGAGGGTGAAGGAAGGCAGAACTCATGCACCTCTGAGGCTTCTGTAGGTGTCATCAGGAGAACAGCTGTCCCTGAATGACCTCAGTGACCATCTTTAATGTGGGCAGTGCTAATAAATTAATAGCACTGTCTCCCTGCAGTTGGCAAGCATTTGTGAAGTGGCTAGGTCAGGGACAGGAACCTGATGGTCAGGGATGGAGTATCTAGGGTAGGAAAAGGTTCCAGTGGAGGAGGGACAAATTAGGGATTGCTCACCTGTGTTGCCAGGCAGGAGTCCTTTCAGTGTTCAGGTGCCTTGTTGCCAGATCGCCTTTCAGTCACATCCTCTGTCAGATGTTGCAGCGCATCATAAGCTGTTTCGGGTATTCCCTGCAAAACAAGACCGTGATTTTCGAAACTCTCTGTAAGTGCTGGTGGGCCTGTTATGTTACAGCATTAAAGTAAAAAATCATCTTTTGGAGAGGATCCTCAGCCAGCCCCCCCCCCCAAATACTTACCTGAGCCCAATCTCAATTCAGCAAAGTGCACAAGAGAAGCGACTCTCCCTTCTCTGTCCCTCCTCAGGGGGCAGATAGAAAGCAGTGGGGGCCGTTAGCTCCCACTCTTGTCAATCAAATCCTATGATGAGGGAGAAGGGGTTAGGGTCTAGCTCTAGTTAGTGTTGATAGATGCAGGCAGCTCGGCTTCAAGCCACGGCAGTAAAATTAGTCTGTATATGCAGTAAAGCATGCTTTTTATACTTACTGTGGAACCTAAGGGGTTAATACTCTGCATTGTCTAAAAAGTCTGTTTAATCCTGTTTTCTCTTATCCTCCTCTTCTTCCACTGACTCCAGAACATGTCAGGATAATACAGAGCCTTTGGAGTCAGGCTGCACATGCTCAGTTTGGTGTGTATTGCTAGAGAGGTAGTTGTTTTTTTATCTTGGGAAAGTGCATGTGATCAGCACAGGGCCAATCAGCACTTTCCAGACAGAAGGTCAGGGGTCCTGGATTCTGATAGGACAGCTCAGTGCAGTATGAAAACTCCTTCTACAATCTTTACTAGGAACTGATAGAATTCACAAGACTGCTATATACTGCTGATGAGAAAAGGTATTTAGCAGTTTATATTTACTAAAATAATTGCATTTCCAGGTTTTGTGTACTGTGGGAGACCAGATATAGTGAATGCAGGTTCTTGGGTTTAGTAACACTTTAATATCACTTTAAGGCCCAACATTTGCATTTTAACATGTGTGCAAAACCTTATGTAGCATCCTCTAGTATGCTGGAAGAGTAATGTTGTTGTTTTTTTGTGAGAGTAGGTACATTTCCAGGTTTGGCTGGCAGCCAGGCCTGGGTGTGTTTGGTGATCTGGGTTGGGAGTGACCTAGAGTAGTGCTGGGTGACTCACAGGTGGTGTCACTAGGCCCTCCCACTTCTTTCCAGAACCTTCTGGTACTTTCCGGAAAGAGGGGTGGAGAGGGGAGGTGGAGCCACCTGGGGTGTTCTAAGGATCCCTGACCAATCCCCAACTTGGATTGGCAGGGGGCAGGCTTCCTTAAATACCCTGGGTCAGCCCAGCTGGGGAGGAGTTGGAGATGGAGTGTTAGGCTGTCGAGGCCTTTGTGGGAGCTCCCCAGCCTGGGGGCGGACTGGACCCTCTTACAACCCACAGTGGTGTCCTGGCCAGGAGGCACAGGAGGACCAAGAGAGGACAGCGGGAGAACACTGTCGGGCAAGTCTCCAGGAGTTCCACAGAGGCAGCCAAGAGGGGTGGTGAGTGTTCACACCGTTGGGAGGACTGGGAGGCATGCCTGAGAGGACAGAGATGCAGCAGACTGGGATGTGTGCAGAGTCAGTCTGGAGGATGGTGGTGGCACAGGTAGTGAAAGAGGCAGCTGCAGCTAGGAGGGCTGACAGTGCCTGAAGAGGTGGGACTGGGAGCAGTAGCAACAGGGACAGCTAGCACTGGAACTTTTCTATTTTACTACACCATAGTGGCCCGGGGTCCCTGCCTATAAAGGACATCTGCTTTGGGCCCGGTTGAGCCAGTGTCAGGCCTACAGTGCTAGCTAGTCTGGAGAGAGCAAGAAAGGAAGTGATGTGCTGGAGGAGTGAAGAGTGATACTCTGCAAGAAAAGAAGTGCAGGAGGAGAAAAGGAGATTGTATATACTGTGATGTATATATATTAGTCTCAACATTGGCTGTAGGGGTGTGGAATTTAATCGCTGCATCGATGCATCGCGATTCGGGGGTCCCCGATGCGGCATCGATGCAAGCCCCCCTAAACATCGATGTCGGGTGTGACGTTATCCCGACTTGCCCCGCCCCTCCCGGAAGTGTACTCCAAGCGTTTTTTGTCAAAATGGCTTTTGCTATTAAATTCAATAGTAATCCATTCAGTGGTGATCGCTGTATGTGTTTTTTTTAAAAATATATGTAGCTTCATACCTCGTTTTTAGTTGTGTATATAACTGTATATCCGGCGTACATGTGACTGCTCGGTCCGGCCCGCCCCTCTCCTCTCTGTCCCTCCTGACCGCAGCCCCGCCCGCCTCTCTTCTGATCTGATAGCTACAGTTGGTGGGCGGGGCTGAGAACTCCCACTGACATCAGGAGAATCAGAGAGACATGAGACAGAGGAGAGAGATGCGGACCAGACTGAGCAGTCACATGACCGGCTTATACAGTTTTACACACAGACTAAAAAAACGAGGTATGATGCATATATTTAAAAAAAAAAACACACACAGCGATCACCACTTAATGGATTACAATTGTATTTATTAACAAAAGCCATTTTGACAAAGACACAGTTATTTATATTTACACAGACAAAAATAAGATATGCAGCTGCATAAATTTTAAAATGCAGATACAATGGTGGGCACTTAATGGATTTTAACTGCATTTTTTTTACCACACAGGTATTTTATCAGCTGTATGTAGAGTACAAGTGTGTTTGTATTCTACTTACACTGTCTCCTACATGTGCTGTGTGACATTATTTCTCTGCCCCCCTCCCAGTTTGCACATTCCACTGTGTTAACTCCTAGTGTGCTGGAAGGTGCAAACAGGGGAGCCCAGAGAAATGTCACAGAGACAGTAGAGGAACTTCACGGGGCTGTTTGTCAGTTGTGGATTGTAATCCCTCCTGACCTTCCAGCAGCCGTGTGTGTGAATTCCTGTACCTTGTTGTGCACCAGATTAGTGCACTACGTAAAGTGGAGTTCCACCCGTTTTTTTAGTTTATTAAAAGTCAGCAGCTACAAAAAGTGTAGCTGCTGACTTTTAATAATCAGACATTCACCTGTCCCACGGTCCATCGATGCGGCCGCAGGGAGCCTCGCTCCTCTCCCTCTCCTCGGCGCCGTCGTATCTACTGTGGGCAGTGACACCCGCCTGTGACAGCTTATGGCTTCACAGCCGGGCGCAGACTGCACGAGCCGCACTGCGCTCTGCCATTGGCCAGCCCATTTTCTGGGACCCAGAAGATCGCTGGCAGGGAGGGGCCGCCTAGTAAATTTATTGTTTATTAAAAGTCAGCAGCTACAAAAAAAGTGTATCTTCTGACTTTTAATAAAAAGACACTCACCTGTCCCACAATCCAGCGACGTGACCACCCAAACCCTCCATTCTCTCCCCTGCCTGTCCACGGCGCTGGCCATACTACTGTGGGCATCCGGCTGTGACAGCTTGCAGCTTCACAGCCGGGTGCACATGTCTCACTGCACTGTCCTGCACAGCCGGGCAATCTTCTGGGAACTGTGATGTGTCCCAGAAGATTGCAGGGAAGAAGGGCCGCCTAGGCAGCCCAAGCGGAAGTGGGAGCTCGTCGGTAATCGTGATGCATCGTGATGCATCGCGGAATCGAATCAAATCGAATCGTTGACCAGATAATCGTAATCGAATCGAATCGTGAGACCAGTGAAGATGCGCAGCCCTAATTGGCTGTTTGATTACCTGGGCATCACATAAGTCCCCATCCCTATCCAAGTTAAATCCCCCTCAATAAAACATAAAAACAAGTGCAAGGACTGCTTTCATGTTTCTGAGCGAGTGAAAAGAGTATGCCTGGCTAGGGCGGGTGACAGACCGACAACTACATTCAGCAGCTCCTACGGGGGTACCACTACACTTAAAAAAAGGAGTTTAATCAGATTTGACACACAAATATCAGCTTTCCTGAAGCTTTTTTCCTTTGCTACTCTCCAGCACACCATATGTAAGTCATGTAATTTACTTCCCAAATCCTGTTTATCCGTGTTAAATATGGAAGACACTAATAACATTGTTTCTGAGACAGGCATTGTTCTGATTAAATTTCTCATTAAAATGCAGCATCACGGAGCGAATGGCTCTCCTTTTTTATTGTACGTTTCAAATCACTTTTCTCATAAAGGCCATGAATGCTTGTTTGTGTTTACAGGAAATGCAGCCAGAATTTGTCTTTCAGTTTCATATCTATCTATCTACAATGCCGTGAAAAAGTATTCATACCCTTGAAATTTTCCATATATTGTCATGTTACACTGAAAAAACGTAAATGTATTTACTGTATTTATTGGCGTATAACACTCACTTTTTCACCACAAAAATCCAGTACAAATAGCGTGTGCGTGTTATACGTCAATACTTTCATTTTAGCTGCCTGGGAGGGGACAGGGAGGGGGGTGGGGCGAGCGCCATCAGTTTACATACAGTGAGAATCTCCTGTTTACTTGGCGGCCTCTGTAATAGGAAGTCCCATCTCCTGGGCCGCCCTTGGACCACTGTTCTGTCTATCATAGGGGATTCTCACTGTATGAAATCTGTCGGCGCTCATCCCGCCCCCCTCCCTATCCCCTCTAGGCTGCAGATGGGCATCATTCAGGCTGCACTGATGGCAATGATGAGGCTGCTGCATTGAAGGCAATGGTGAGGCTGCATTGATGTGGACTGGTGAGGCTGCATTGATGGCACTTGTGAGACTGCAGATGGGCATTGATCAAGCTGCATTGATGGCAATGGTGAGGCTGAAGATGGGCACTGACCCTTATTTTGCTTCAAAGTTCCTTATTTAAAATTTAAGTTTTTTTCCTGAAACTTCCCTCTTAAAATGAATGTGCGTGTTATACGCCTGTGCGTGTTATACGCCGATAAATACAGTAATTGTTTTTTTTTTGTGCTAGACCAACACAAACTGGCACATAATTGTGAAGTGTAAGGAAAATGATAAATGGTTTTCACATTTTTTTACAAATGAACACACCATCCCCACCGTGAAACATGATGGTGGCATCATGCTTTAGGGATGTTTTCTTCAGCAGGGACAGGGAAGCTGGTCAGAGTTGATGGGAAAATGGATGGAGCCTAATACAGGGCAATCTTAATAAGGAAACCTGTTAAGGTACACACGAGCGGTACACACGAGCGGAATGTCCGACAGAAAAAGTCAGACAGAAGCTTTTCATCATCTTGTCCGATCATGTGTATGCCTCATCAGACTTTTTTTTTTTTAATTCTGATGGACCTAGAAATGGAACATGTTCCGACTGAACCAATTCCTATCGGGAAAACCGCTCATCTGTATGCTGTTCCGACGGACCAAAAACAACGCATGCTCTGAAGCAAGTATGAGACGGAAGCTATTGGCTACTGGCTATTGAGCTTCCTTTTTCTAGTCCCGTCGTACGTGTTGTACGTCACCTTGTTCTGGATGGTTGGCCTGTGGTGTGACCGTGTGTAGGCAAGACCGCTTGAGCGGAATTCCGTCAGAGTTCCGTCGGAGAAACCTTCGGAGTTTATTCCAACAGCAAAACCGGTCGTGTGTACGCAGCATTAGAGTCTACAAAAGACTTGAAACTGGGGTATAGGGTCACCTTCTAACAGGACAACAACCCTAAATATACAGCAGAGCTACAATAGAATGGTTTAGATCAAAGCATATTCATGTGTTAGAATGGCCCAATCAAAGTCCAGACCTAAATCCAATTGAGAATCTGTGACAAGATGTGAAAATTGCTGTTCACAGACGCTCTCCATCCAATCTGACAGAGCTTGAGCTATTTTACAAAGAAGAATGGGCATACATTTCAATCTCTAGACGTACAAAGCTGTTAGAGATGTACCCAAAAAGACTTGCAGCTGTAATTGCAGCGAAAGTTGGTTCTACAAAGTATTGACTCAGTACTGAATACAAATAAACACACACTTTTCAGATATTCATTTGTAAAAAAAATTGAAATACATTTATCATTTTTATTCCACTTCACAATTATGTGCCACTTTGTGTTAGTCTATCACATAAAATCCCAATAAAATACATTTACGTTTTTGGTTGTAACATGACAAAACGTGGAAAATTTCAAGGAGTATGAATATTTTTTCAAGGCACTGTATCTATCTATCCATCTATTTATTTTTCAATATCTATCTTCTATCTATCTATCCATCTATCTATCTATTTTTCAATATCTATCTATCTATCTATCTATCTATCTATCTATCTATCTATCTATCTATCTATCTATCTATCTATCTATCTATCTATCTATCTATCTATCTATCTATCTATCTATCCATCCAGAGATTTTTTCTCAGAGAATAGGTTGAGGTACTCCCCCCTTCTAAATCAGCCCTTTTAGAGAATACAGAATCAAATATCATTTTGTGTGCTAAGTAATTTGTATGGGATTTGTTAATGATAACAAGAAAAACAATAAAATAGATCCCCTGCAGCCTGCAACAATAGACCCCCACCCAGCAACAATAGATCCCCAAGCAACAATAAACCCCACGCGATAATTACCCCCTCCCCCAGCAACAACATACACCTCAACAGGATTTGCCCACCAGCAACAATAGATATCCCAGCAGTCAGCAATAATAGACCCTCCAGCAGACAGCAAAAATAGACCCTCCAGCAACCAGCAATGATAAACCTGTCTCTCTACAGTATATCCCTCCCAGCAACCCCCCCCCCAGCAACAATAGATCTCTCCTCAGAAACGAAAGACCTCCCCAGCAACAGTAGACCCCCCCCAACAACAATAGATTCCTCGCAGCTAACATTAATAAACCATCTACTACACTTTGGCTCCACTTGCCATTACATGCATTCGGTGCTGGAGGTGCCAGAATTGCATGCCCCCGCATTCATCTATTTGTCAATGTCTATCTTCTTTCTATCATATATCTATCTATCTATCTATCTATCTATCTATCTATCTATCTATCTATCTATCTATCTATCTATCTATCTATCTATCTATCTATCTATCTATCTATCTATCTATCTATCTATCTATCTATCTCTATCTTCTATGTTCTATCCATCTGTCTCTGTCTACATAAGCCTGCAGTTCTTTTATTAAAGCAGATAAATCCCCCACAATTCCATTTTGCTTGTGTTCTGTTTTTGCTTCTCCGGTTTGAAGTCTTAGCAGGCCAAACACAAAGAACATAATTCAACATGCCCGAAACTTGCACTGCAATTACCTCCAAGCGTTGCAATTGTTCCGTATAATTAATATCTAAAAGCTGAAATTTGCACAACAGTAAATGGTAAAATAATTACACAGGATTGCTTTATACTACCTCCAAATTAAACTTTTAAATAAAATACTGGCAGTCCTACATCTCTATCCATATCGAATTCCTCTGTATAGAATGTGATGGCATGAAGAGGGTTGAAGGTTAAAATATACTGTACATAGATACTTAAAATGCTGTAACGCACAGGCATGGCCGGATTTACATCTCAGGAGCCTATAGGCAGAGAATTCTGAAATGCCCCCCCCCAAAAAAAAGACAGTGAGACTGACTTTTTTTCTTGATAAAATATTTTTACTCAGAACAAAAATAAAATAAAGTATTACAAGAGAGTGCAAGGATCAGGAGTGCGTTACGCTCAGAATGCAGGGATCAGGAGTGCGTTACGCTCAGAATGCAGGGATCAGGAGTGCGTTACTCTCAGAATGCAGGGATCAGGAGTGCGTTACACTCAGAATGCAGGGTCAAGAAATGCGTTACGCTCAAAATGCAGGGATCAGGAGTGCGTTACGCTCAAAATGCAGGGATCAGAAGTGCGTTACGCTCAGAATGCAGGGATCAGGAGTGGATTATGCAGAGAATGCAGGGTTAAGGAGTGCGTTTTGCTCAGAATGCAGGGATCAGAAGTGGGCTACCCTCAGAATGTAGGGATCAGGAGTGCATTGCGCTCAGAATGCAGGGATCAGAAGTACGTTACACTCAGAATGCAGGGATCAGGAGTGCATTTTGCTCAGAATACAGGAATCAGGAGTGTGTTGCGCTCAGAATGCAGGGATCAGGAGTGTGTTTCACTCAGAATGCAGGGTTAAGGAGTGTGTTACGCTCAGAATGCAGGGTTAAGGAGTGCGTTATGCAGAGAATGCAGGGATCGGTAGTGCATAACACTCAGGATGCAGGGTTAAGGAATGCGTTATGCAGAGAATGCAGGGATCAGGAGTGCGTTACGATCAGAATGCAGGGATCAGGAGTGCGTTATGCTCAGAATGCAGGGATCAGGAGTGCATTATGCAGAGAATGCATGGTTAAGGAGTGCGTTTTGCTCAGAATGCAGGGATCAGAAGTGGGCTACCCTCAGAATGTAAGGATCAGGAGTGCATTGTGCTCAGAATGCAGGGATCAGAAGTGCGTTACACTCAGAATGCAGGGATCAGGAGTGCATTTTGCTCAGAATACAGGAATCAGGAGTGTGTTGCGCTCACAATGCAGGGATCAGACGTGCGTTACACTCAGAATGCAGGGCTAAGGAGTGTGTTTGCGTTCATGATGCAGGCTTAAGGAGTGCATTGCACTCAGAATGCAGGGATCAAGAGTGCGTTGCGCTCAGAATGCAGGGATCAGGAGTGCGTTGCGCTCAGAATGCAGGCTTAAGAAGCATGTTACGCTTAGTATGCAGGGATCAGGAGTGTGTTATGCTCAGAATGCAGGGTTGAGGAGTGCACTATGCTCAGAATGCAAAGTTAAGGAGTGTGTTATGTAGAGGATGCAGGGATCAGGAGTGTGTTACACCCAGAAGGCAGGGATCAGGAGAGCATTACGCTCAGAATGCAGGGATCAGGAGTGCATTATGCTCAGAATGCAGGGATCAAGAGTGAATTACGCTCAGAATGCAGGGATCAGGAGTGCATTTCCCTTAGATTGCAGGGATCAGGAGTGTGTTATGCTCAGAATGTAGGGATCAGGAGTGCGCTACGCTCAGAATGCACGGTTAAGGAGTGCGTTATGCAGAGAATGCAGGGATCAGGAGTGTGTTGTGCTCAGAATGCAGGGATCCGGAGTGCATTACACTCAGAATGCAGGGATCAGGAGTGTGTTTCACTCAGAATGCAGGGATCCGGAGTGCATTACACTCAGAATGCAGGGATCAGGAGTGCGTTTCCCTTAGAATGCAGGGATCAGGAGTGCGTTACTCAGAATGCAGGGATCAGGAGTGTGTTATGCTCAGAATGCAAGGTTAAGGAGTGCATTGCGCTCAGAATGCAGGGATCAGGAGTGTGTTATGCTCAAAAATACTGGGGTTCAGAAATGCGTTGTGCTCAGAATGCAGGGATCAGGAATCCATTACTCTCAGAATGCAGGGATCAGGAGTGTGTTATGCTCAGAATGCAAGGTTAAGGAGTGCATTGCACTCAGAATGCAGGGATCAGGAGTGTGTTATGCTCAAAAATACAGGGATCAGAAATGCGTTGTGCTCAGAATGCAGGGATCAGGAGTGCGTTGTGCTCAGAATGCATGGTTAAGAAGTGCGCTCAGAATGCAGGGATCAGAAGTGGGTTACCCTCAGGATGCAGGGATCAGGAGTGCATTGCACTCAGAATGCATGGATCAGGAGTGCATTTTGCTCAGAATACAGGAATCAGGAGTGTGTTGTGCTCAGAATGCAGGGATCAGGAGTGTGTTTCACTCAGAATGCAGGGATCAGGAGTGCATTGCGCATAGAATGCAGGGTTAAGGAGTGCGCTACACTCAAAATGCAGGGATCAGGAGTGCATTACACTCAGAATGCAGGGATCAGGAGTGCGTTACGCTCAGAATGCAGGGATCAGGAGTGCGTTTTGCTCAGAATGCAGGGATCAGGAGTGTGTTATGCTCAGAATGCAGGGATCAGGAGTGAGTTGCGCTCAGAATGCAGGGATCAGGAATGCGTTACACTCAGAATGCAGGGCTAAGGAGTGTGTTTGCGTTCAGAATGCAGGCTTAAGGAGTGCATTGTGCTCAGAGTTCAGAAATCAAGAGTGCATTGCACTCAGAATGCAGGGATCAGGAGTGCGTTGCACTCAGAATGCAGGCTTAAGAAGCATGTTACGCTTAGTATGCAGGGATCAGGGGTGTGTTATGCTCAGAATGCAGGGTTGAGGAGTGCACTACGCTCAGAATGCAAAGTTAAGGAGTGCGTTATGTAGAGGATGCAGGGATCAGGAGTGTGTTATACCCAGAAGGCAGGGATCAGGAGAGCATTACGCTCAGAATGCAGGGATCAGGAGTGCATTTCCCTTAGAATGCAGGGATCAGGAGTGTGTTATGCTCAGAATGTAGGGATCAGGAGTGCGCTACGCTCAGAATGCACGGTTAAGGAGTGCGTTATGCAGAGAATGCAGGGATCGGGAGTGTGTTACACTCAGAAGGCAGGGATCAGGAGGGCATTACGCTCAGAATGCAGGGATCAGGAGAGCATTATGCTCAGAATGCAGGGATCAGGAGTGCATTTCCCTTAGAATGCAGGGATCAGGAGTGTGTTATGTTCAGAATGTAGGGATCAGGAGTGCGCTACGCTCAGAATCTACGGTTAAGGAGTGCGTTATGCAGAGAATGCAGGGATTGGGAGTGTGTTACACTCAGAAGGCAGGGATCAGGAGGGCATTACGCTCAGAATGCAGGGATCAGGAGTGCATTATGCTCAGAATGCAGGGATCAGGAGTGAATTACGCTCAGAATGCAGGGATCAGGAGTGCATTTCCCTTAGAATGCAGGGATCAGGAGTGTGTTATGCTCAGAATGTAGGGATCAGGAGTGCGCTACACTCAGAATGCACGGTTAAGGAGTGCGATATGCAGAGAATGCAGGGATTGGGAGTGTGTTACACTCAGAAGGCAGGGATCAGGAGGGCATTACGCTCAGAATGCAGGGATCAGGAGTGCATTGCGCTCAGAATGCAGGGATCAGGAGTGCATTATGCAGAGAATGCAGGGTTAAGGAGTGCGTTTTGCTCAGAATACAGGGATCAGAAGTGGGTTTCACTCAGAATACAGGGATCAGCAGTGCATTGCGCACAGAATGCAGGGTTAAGGAGTGCGTTGCGCTCAGAATGCAGGGATCAGGAGCGTGTTACGCTCAGAATGCAGGGATCAGGAGTGCATTATGCTCAGAATGCAGGGATCAGAAGTGCGTTGCACTCAGAATGCAGGGATCAGAAGTGCATTGCACTCAGTCAGAATGCAGGGATCAGGCATGTGTTACACTCAGAATGCAGGGCTAAGGAGTGTGTTGCACTCAGAATGCAGGCTTAAGGAGTGTGTTGCGTTTAGAATGCAGGGATCAGGAGTGTGTTGTGCTCAGAATGCAGGGATCTGGAGTGCATTACACTCAGAATGCAGGGATCAGGAATGTGTTTCACTCAGAATGCAGGGATCAGGAGTGCGTTTCCCTTAGAATGCAGGGATCAGGAGTGCGTTACTCTCAGAATGCAGGGATCAGGAGAGTGTTATGCTCAGAATGCAAGGTTAAGGAGTGCATTGCGCTCAGAATGCAGGGATCAGGAGTGCGTTATGCTCAAAAATACAGGGATCAGAAATGCGTCGTGCTCAGAATGCAGGGATCAGGAGTGCATTGTGCTCAGAATGCAGGGTTAAGGAGTGCGCTCAGAATGCAGGGATCAGAAGTGGGTTACCCTCAGGATGCAGGGATCAGGAGTGCATTACACTCAGAATGCATGGATCAGGAGTGCATTTTGCTCAGAATAGAGGAATCAGGAGTGTGTTGTGCTCAGAATGCAGGGATCAGGAGTGCATTACACTCAGAATGCAGGGATCAGGAGTGCGTTACGCTCAGAATGCAGGGATCAGGAGTGCGTTTTGCTCAGAATGCAGGGATCAGGAGTGTGTTATGCTCAGAATGCAGGGATCAGGAGTGCGTTGCGCTCAGAATGCAGGGATCAGGAATGCGTTATGCTTAGAATGCAGGGATCAGAAGTGCATTGCACTCAGAATGCAGGAATCAGACGTGCGTTACACTCAGAATGCAGGGCTAAGGAGTGTGTTTGCGTTCAGAATGCAGGCTTAAGGAGTGCATTGTGCTCAGAGTTCAGAGATCAAGAGTACGTTGCACTCAGAATGCAGGGATCAGGAGTGCGTTGCACTCAGAATGCAGGCTTAAGAAGCATGTTATGCTTAGTATGCAGGGATCAGGAGTGTGTTATGCTCAGAATGCAGGGATCAGGAGTGCACTACGCTCAGAATGCAAGGTTAAGGAGTGCGTTATGTAGAGAATGCAGGGATCAGGAGTGTGTTACACTCAGAAGGCTGGGATCAGGGGGGCATTACGCTCAGAATGCAGGCATCAGGAGTGTGTTTCCCTTAGAATGCAGGGATCAGGAGTGCGTTACTCTCAAAATGCAGGGATCAGGAGTGTGTTATGCTCAGAATGCAAGGTTAAGGAGTGCATTGCGCTCAGAATACAGGGATCAGGAGTGTGTTATGCTCAAAAATACAGGGATCAGAAATGCTCAGAATGCAGGGATAAGGAGTGCGTTGCACTCAGAATGCAGGGTTAAGGAGTGCTCTACGCTCACTATGCAAGTTTAAGGAGTGCGTTATGCAGAGAATGCAGGGATCGGGAGTGTGTTACACTCACAAGGCAGGGATCAGGAGGGCATTACGCTCAGAATGCAGGGATCAGAAGTGGGTTACCCTCAGGATGCAGAGATCAGGAGTGCATTTCGCTCAGAATACAGGAATCAGGAGTGTGTTGTGCTCAGAATGCAGGGATCAGGAGTGTGTTTCACTCAGAATGCAGGGATCAGGAGTGCATTGCGCATAGAATGCAGGGTTAAGGAGTGCGCTACACTCAAAATGCAAGGATCAGGAGTGCATTACGTTCAGAATGCAGGGATCAGGAGTGCGTTACGCTCAAAATGCAGGGATCAGGAGTGTGTTACGCTCAGAATGCAGGGATCAGGAGTGTGTTGCGCTCAGAATGCAGGGATCAGGAATGCGTTATGCTCAGAATGCAGGGATCAGAAGTGCATTGCACTCAGAATGCAGGGATCAGACATGCGTTACACACAGAATGCAGGGCTAAGGAGTGTGTTTGCGTTCAGAATGCAGGCTTAAGGAGTGCATTGCGCTCAGAGTGCAGAGATCAAGAGTGCGTTGCGCTCAGAATGCAGGCTTAAGAAGCATGTTACGCTTAGTATGCAGGGATCAGGATTGTGTTATGCTCAGAATGCAGGGATCAGGAGTGCACTACACTCAGAATGCAAGGTTAAGGAGTGTGTTATGTAGAGAATACAGGGATCAGGAATGTGTTACACTCAGAAGGCAGGGATCAGGGGGGCATTACGCTCAGAATGCAGGCATTAGGAGTGCATTATGCTCGGAATGCAGGAATTAAGAGTGCATTTCGCTCAGAAAGCAGGGATCCGGAGTGCGTTACGCTCAGAATGCAGGGATCAGGAGTGAATTACGCTCAGAATGCAGGGATCAGGAGTGTGTTATGCTCAAAATGTAGGGATCAGGAGGGCATTACTCTCAGAATGCAGGGATCAGGAGTGCGTTGCGCTCAGAATTCAGGGATCAGGAGTGCATTATGCAGAGAATGCAGGGTTAAGGAGTGCGTTTTGCTCAGAATGCAGGGATCAGAAGTGGGCTACCCTCAGAATGTAGGGATCAGGAGTGCATTGCGCTCAGAATGCATGGATCAGGAGTGCATTTCGCTCAGAATACAGGAATCAGGAGTGCTTTGCGCTCAGAATGCAGGGATCAGGAGTGTGTTTCACTCAGAATGCAGGGATCAGGAGTGCATTGTGCACAGAATGCAGGGTTAAGGAGTGGGTTACGCTCAAAATGCAGGGATCAGGAGTGCGTTACGTTCAGAATGCAGGGATCAGGAGTGTGTTGTGCTCAGAATGCAGGGATCAGGAGTGTGTTATGCTCAGAATGCAGGGATCATAAGTGCGTTGCACTCAGAATGCAGGGCTAAGGAGTGTGTTGCGCTCAGAATGCAGGCTTAAGGAGTGTGTTTCACTCAGAATGCAGGGATCAGGAGTGCGTTTCCCTTAGAATGTAGGGATCAGGAGTGTGTTATACTCAGAAGGCAGGGATCAGGAGGGCATTACACTCAGAATGCAGGGATCAAGAGTGCATTATGCTCAGAATGCAGGGATCAGGAGTGCGTTTCGCTCAGAATGCAGGGATCAGGAGTGCGTTTCGCTCAGAATGCAGGGATCAGGAGTGCTCTACGCTCACTATGCAAGTTTAAGGAGTGCGTTATGCAGAGAATGCAGGGATCGGGAGTGTGTTACACTCACAAGGCAGGGATCAGGAGGGCATTACGCTCAGAATGCAGGGATCAGGAGTGCATTATGCACAGAATGCAGGGATCAGAAGTGCGTTTTGCTCAGAATGCAGGGATCCGGTGGGCATTACGCTCAGAATGCAGGGATCAGGAGTGAGTTACACTCAAAATGCAGGGATCAGGAGTGCGTTTCCCTTAGAATGCAGGGATCAGGAGTGCGCTACGCTCAGAATGCAAGGTTAAGGAGTGCGTTATGCAGAGAATGCAGGGATCAGGAGTGTGTTACACTCAGAAGGCAGGGATCAGGAGGGCATTATGCTCAGAATACAGGGATCAGGAGTGCGCTGTGCTCAGAATGCAAGGATCAGGAGTGTGTTGCGCTCAGAGTGCAGGGTTAGGGAATGCATTACGCTCAGAATGCAGGGCTCAGGGGTGCATTACACTCAGAATGCAGGGATCCAGAGTGCGTTACGCTCAGAATGCAGGGATCAAGAGTGGGTTATGCTCAGAATACAGGGATCAAGAGTGAGTTATGCTGAGAATGCAGAGATCAGGAGTGTGTTATGCTCAGAATGCAGGGATTAGGAGCATAGGCGTGCGCAGCCTATTGCATTAGGGTGTGCACCCCAAAGCTCAAACACACATGTGTATATATATATATATATATATATATATATATATATATATATATATATATATATATATACACTGTATTACCAGAAGTATTGGGACGCCTGACTGGTTCAATATTGAGTTGGCCCAACCTTTGCAGCTATAACAGCCTCACTCTTCTAAGAAGCCTGTCCACAAGGTTTAGGAGTGTGTCTATGGGAATGTTTGACCATTCTTCCAGAAGAGCATTTGTGAGGCCAGGCACCGATGTTGGATGAGAAGGCCTGGGTCGCAGACTCCACTTTAATGTGAAGGCCAGTCAAGTTCCTCCACCCCAAACACGCTCATCCATGTCTTTATGAACCTTGCTTTGTGCACTGGTCCAAATCATTTGGTGGAGGGTGGATTATGGTGTGGGGTTGTTTTTCAGGGGTTGGGCTTGACCCCTTAGTTCCAGTGAAGGGAACTCTTAAGACATCAGCATACCAAGACATTTTGGACAATTTCATGCTCCCAACGTTGTGGGAACAGTTTGGGGATGACCCCTTCCTGTTCCAACATGACTGTGCACCAGTGCACAAAGCAAGGTCCATAAAGACAAGGACTGAGCAAGGGTGGTGGAATTATCTGTAGAGGGGTTTCCACCATCCCTGCTAAGTAAAAAAAAAAAGATGTCTTATTATCATTTTGATGTGTATTACATGTGATATCACATATCACTGGAATTATTGCACTTGTAGTCAATCTGTATGGCAAATATCTATAGGAGGGGTTTCCACCATCCCTGCTAAGTTCTAAGGCCTTTTACTGACACTTTTTTTATTTACCTCCAGTAGTTTATTGTAAATAGTAGTGTGGTGATTACGTATTATACTAAAGATCGACATGTGGCATTAACAGACAGATTTCAGTTGTGCCCCACCAGGCCAGCCCCCATAGACAATATGCCTAGCTGCTGAGTTCAACTGCCCATCCCTACACTCAGTGCACTGATTGGAAGCACTGATAGCCAGCACTGAGTGGCACTGATAGGTGACACTGATTGGCAGCACTCATTGGCACTGATAGGCAGCACTGATTGGCAGCACCGATAGGCGGTACTGGTTGGCAGCACTGATTGGCAGCACTGATAGGCACTGCATGGTGGCACTGATAGGTGGCACTGATTGACACTAATTGGCAGCACTGATTGGCACTGATAGGCAGCACTGATGGGCGGCACTGATATGCAGCACTGATGGGCATTAATAGGCAGCACTGATGGGCACTGATAGGCTGCACCGAAAGGCAGCACTGATGGGCACTGATTGTCACTGATAGATGGCACTGCTAGGCAACACTGATTGGCAGCACCGATGGGCACTGATAGGCAACACTGATGGGCACGGATAGGTGGCACTGATTGGAAGCACTGATAGGCAGAACTGATTGGCACTGATTGGCACTGATAGGCAGCACTGATTGGCACTGATAGGTGGCATTGGTTGGCACTTATAGGCTTCACTGATTGGCAGCTCAGGTGGGCACTGATCGGCATCACTGATGTGCACTCATTGGCAGCACTGATGGGCACTGATAGGCAGCACTGATTGGCACTGATAGGTGGCATTGGTTGGCACTAATAGGCTTCACTGATTGGCAGCACAGGTGGGCACTGATTTATGGCATTGGTTAGCACTGATAGATGACACTGCTAGGCAACATTGATTGGCAGCACTGATGGGCACTGCTAGGCAACACTGATAGGCGCTGATAGGTGGCATTGCTTCGAAGCACTGGCACTGATTGGCACTGATATTTGGCATTGGTTGGCACTGACTGGCAGCACTGATTGGCACTGACAGGTGGCACTGATTGTCTCTGATAGGTGGCATTGGTTGGCACTGACAGATGGCACTGGTGGGCAAGGACAGGTGGCATGGTGGGCACTGACAGGTGGCACTGATGAGCAATGATTGGCACTGACAGGTGGCACTGGTGGACACTGATTGGCACTGACAGGTGGTACTGGTGGGCACTGATTGGCACTGACAGGTGGCACTGATGGGCACTGATTGACAATGACAGGTGGCACTGGTGGGCATTGATTGGCACTGACATGTGGCACTGATGGGCACTGACAGGTGGCGCTGGTGGGCATTGATTGGCACTGACAGGTGGCACTGATGGGCACCGACAGGTAACACTGATTGGCGGCACTGATAGGTGGCATTGGTTGGCAATGATAGGTGGCACTGATGGGCATTGATAGGCGGCACCGATTGGCACTGATCTAGGAGAGGGGAAGTTTCCCATTGCGCAGTCAGCTAGGCATGTGAGAGGCGCTCAGTGCGTGAAACTGTAATGTAATGTCACTGCTTGCAGAGAGGAGCTGTCTGAACTCAGAACTGATGTCGGGGATGGGTGGGACCGAACAGCTAGCCTATCAAACACAAGCCAACAAGATAGGGCTGGGCGGGCCACTCCGTGTATATGGCTCCGCCCCCTTTCTATCAGCTATTAGACCCCTTTCACACCAAGGCGCTTCAAAAACGCCCTAAAACGCCTTAGCGTTATTACCGCGTTTTTACAGCGTTTTAGGGGCGTTAGCGGTAAAAATAGCGCCTGCAATCCGCCCTCAAACAGCTGCTCCATTCAATCCAGTGTGAAAGCCCGAGGGCTTTAACACCGGAACGGTGCGCTGGCAGGACGTCAGGAAAAGTCCTGCCAGCAGCTTCTTTAGAGCGGTGAAGGCGCGGTGTGTTTACCGCTCCTCTACCGCTGCTCCCCATTGAAATCAATGGGGCAGCGCTAGGATACCGCCGGCAAAACGCCGCTATTGCGGTGCATTGCGGGTGATTTTAACCCTTTCTCGGCTGCTAGTGGGGGGTAAAAGCGCCCCGCTAGTGGCTGAAATGCGTCGCAAATCCGACGGTAAAAAGCCGCCATTTTTACCGCCGACGCTATAGGCAGCTCAGTGTGAAAGGGGTCTAATTTAGTTTTTTTGGCACTTTGATGGTCTGTTTAATCATTCTGACCTTCCCACAGGTTCAGTCCTGTTGTTGTAGATGCTCTCTTTTCTGCTTGCATGTTTACCTTTTTGTGAGATCATGTGAATTTTCTACAGCTCAGGGCGGATTATAGGCGCTATTCATGCGTTTTTACAGCGTTTTCAACTCATTTCAATGGACAGGGGCGCTTTTGAAGCACTTTTTTCAATGCTCAAAAGCTGCTCCAAAGATGCTGCTTGCAGGACTTTTCTCAATGCCCCGCCAGCGCAACGCCTCAGTGTGAAAGGGTCCATTGAGATGCATGCGGAGCATTTTATGAGCGTTTTATGAGCGTTATTTTTAGCGCTAAAACGCTGCAAAAACGCCTTGGTGTGAAAGGGGTCTTAAACACCAGCCAATCAGCGTGTTTGATAGACTAGCTGTTTGGTCCCGCCCACCCCCAACATCAGCCCCGAGTTTTGACAGCTCCTATCTGCAAGCAGTGACATTACATTACAGTTTAAAGCACTAAGCGGCTCTTCCATGCCTCCCTGACTACTCAGTTGGAAACTGTCTCACAGGCAGCTCCCTATACAGTCTCTTGCACCATCTTACAGCAGATCTTTGGATACATTTATTTTAGCACACAGACTAGGTAAAAAACGAGCAGATTATCTACATTTATGAAAAGGGGTGTCCAGAATAAACTGTAGAAAGTGTGCCACATCCCAAGTAAATATGGAAATGGAGAATCCCCCTAGGGGTGGGACTTTGAAGGCACTACCAAAGCGCTTTGGTTGTGCCTTCAAAGTCCCACCCCAAGGGGGATTCTCCATTTCCAGATTATCGACATTTGGGCCTTAAAGGGGTTGTATAGGCTTGTGTATTTTCACCTTAATGCATCCTATGCATTAAGGTGAAAAAACACCTGGCAGTCACTGGCCCCCCAGCCCCCCGTTTTACTTACCTGAGCCCCGTCATCTTCTTCGGCGGGGACGGAAGTCCCGGATTTGATTGGATAGATTGATAGCAGCGCAGCCATTGGCTCCCACTGCTGTCAATTAAAACCAATGACCGGGGTCGGGGCTGTCATACATTGGGCTTCTATGGACACCAAATGAATGACTCGGGAGCGCGACCGCAAGGTAACCCCCTCGGGAGAGCGCTTCTCCTAGGGGGTTATCTAATGTGGGGAGGACCCGCGAGAGCCACTCTGTGGAAAACGAGCTGCACAGTGGAGGTAAGTATGACATGTTTGTTATTTGAAAAAAAAAAAGCTTTAGTATCACTTTAAGAATCAAATAGACACTTCCCCTGAGATACCTACAGTGCCTTGAAAAAGTATTCACACCCCTTGAAATTTTCCACATTTTGTCATGTTACAAGCAAAAACATAAATGTATTTTATTGGGATTTTATGTGATAGACCAACACAAAGTGGCACATAATTGTGACATGAAGGGAAAACGATAAATGTTTTTTTTATGAATAAATATGTGAAAAGTGTGGTTGTAACATGACAAAATGTGGAAAATTTCAAGGGGTATGAATACTTTTTCAAGGCACTGTATATGTATGTCATTGCCCCAAGTCTTCCAAAATAGCACAAAATTGATTAAAAACTCTTCTCTTACAAAAAGATTCCAATTGATATTATATTTGATGCTGTATATATTCACCACAAACACATTTGCATATTTTGTACTTTTATTGTGGGAAAAAGTGAAAACTTGAATAAAAATTGTTGAAACAAAACTCTTCTCTTCCGTGACTGCATTAGTTCTTTCTTCAGGCTCTTATTTTTTATTTTTTCTTCTATTTTCACCTGTTTTTTTGTGCCAGCAACAGAATTTCTTAGGGTTACAACACAAACTCATCAAACTGTATCACAAGAACAGAAATAGGATAGAACAACAGAAAACTCCCTTTCTCCTCCATATTATACAAGGAAAGTGTTCTGAGAGCACAAGAAGTTGTCAGCTGACACAATTTTGGTGGGATTAACAGATACAGATTGAACTATTTGAATAGTGACTGCTGTCCAAATAGGCGTGGACTCTCTGAGCGCCTAAACATGAGAGGAGGTAAAATGTATATCCCCTGGGTATGTCCAGGACTTTAGGGAATAATGGGGGACCCCAGAAGAGGAGGAATCGGGGCCACTCTGTGCATAACCCTTGCACAGAGGAGGTAAGTATAACATGTTTGTTATTTATTTTATTTTTTTAAACAAACCTTTACAACCCCTTTAAGTGAGATAGGGGTATGTGAAGCTCTGAGGAACTTTTCAGCATTATAAAAAATACCTGTAATAAATGTAGCACCCCCCTGACACCCAAGAGACATGATGGTACCCCCAGAGACAGGTTGGACATTTCACCTTAGGGTATAGATCGTTTAGGGAATAATGGGAAATGTGAACAGTCACTTTCAGGTGGAAACAAAAAGGAGTTTATTGTTTAAACTCAAAACTTCAGGGGGGGGGGGGGGGGGGTGACTGGGCAGTTCAAAACAACCGATACTGGCCAGCAGACAAAATAGCACAACAACAGCCACCAATACAGGAAAAGAGTCATTAAGCTGAATCCAGCAACCTGTACTCTTTTGGAAGCAGCCATCTTTGTTAGCAACCATATCTTCGACAGCAGTAGTCCCAATGATCCCATCTTAATGCTTTCCCAGGCTCTGTACGTGTTCTTCACCCAGGACCTCAAGCAGTAAAGTGACCACTGGTAGTTTATCTCAGACATCATCTTCTCTCCGGTCCCCTGTGAGGCTCCCTGAACACAGGGCATTAAAGTGTTTGTTACCCCAGCATTTCAAATTCTTGATATGTGCCTGCTGTACCATGCACTTGTATGAAAAAGTACAGTCAGGTCCATAAATATTGGGACATCAACACAATTCTAATCTTTTTGGCTCTATACACCACCACAATAGATTTGAACTGAAACAAACAAGATGTGCTTAAACTGCAGACTTTCAGCTTTAATTTGAGGGTATTTACATCCAAATCAGGTGAACGGTGTAGGAATTACAACAGTTTGTATATGTGCCTCCCACTTTTTAAAGGACTAAAAGTAATGGGACAATTGGCTGCTCAGCTGTTCCATGGCCAGGTGTGTGTTATTCCCTTATTATCCCATTTACAAGGAGCAGATAAAAGGTCAAGAGTTCATTTCAAGTGTGCTATTTGCATTTGGAATATGTTGCTGTCAACTCTCAATATGAGATCCAAAGAGCTGTCACTATCAGTGAAGCAAGCCATCATTAGGCTGAAAAAACAAAACAAACCCATCAGAGAGATAGCAAAAACATTAGGTGTGGCCAAATCAACTGTTTGGAAAATCCTTAAAAAGAAAGAACGCACCGGTGAGCTCAGCAACACCAAAAGACCCGGTCGACCAAGGAAAACAGCTGTGGTGGATGACCAAAGAATTATTTCCCTGGAGAAGAAAACACGCTTCACAACAGTTGGCCAAATCAAGAACACTCTCCAGGAGGTAGGTGTATGGGTGTCAAAGTCAACAATCAAGAGAAGACTTCACCAGAGTGAATACAGAGGGTTCACCACAAGATGTAAACCATTGGTGAGCCTCAAAAACAGGAAGGCCATATTAGAGTTTGCCAAACAACATCTAAAAAAGCCTTCACCGTTCTGTAACAACATCCTATGGACAGATGAGACCAAGAGGAAAGGAACTGCTCATGATCCAAAGCATACCACCTCATCAGTGAAGCATGGTGGTGGTAGTGTCATGGCGTGGGCATGTATGGCTGCCAATGGAACTGGTTCTCTTGTATTTATTGATGATGTGACTGCTGACAAAAGCAGCAGGATGAATTCTGAAGTGTTTCGGGCAATATTATCTGCTCATATTCAGCAAAATGCTTCAGAACTCATTGGACGGCGCTTCACAGTGCAGATGGACAGTGACCCGAAGCATACTGCGAAAGCAACCAAGGAGTTTTTTAAGGGAAAGAAGTGGAATGTTATGCAATGGCCATGTCAATCACCTGACCTGAATCCGATTGAGCATGCATTTAACTTGCTGAAGACAAAACTGAAGGGAAAATGCCCCAAGAACAAGCAGTAACTGAAGACAGTTGCAGTAGAGGCCTGGCAGAGCATCACCAGGGATGAAACCCAGCATCTGGTGATGTCTATGCATTCCAGACTTCAGGCTGTAATTGACTGCAAAGGATTTACAACCAAGTATTAAAAAGTGAAAGTTTGATGGATGATTGTTAATCTGTCCCATTACTTTTGGTCCCTTAAAAAGTGGGAGGCACATATACAAACTGTTGTAATTCCTACACCGTTCACCTGATTTGGATGTAAATACCCTCAAATTAAAGCTGAAAGTCTGCAGTTAAAGCACATCTTGTTCATTTCATTTCAAATCCATTGCGGTGGTGTATAGAGCCAAAAAGATTAGAACTGTGTCGATGTCCCAATATTTATGGACCTGAATGTATCCTGTTCTCTTTGCATTGTTTCCTTTGTGTGAAATCTGGTGTTCCAGCCAGTTCCTCTGCTCTCCATTAAAAACTGACCACACTAGTCAGGAGAGTTCACTGTGGTCAGTTCCCTAGCTGTGCTGGGAACTCAGCTTGCTGTCCTCCAATTATTATTATTATTATTATACATGATTTATATAGCGCCAACATTTTACGCAGCGCTTTACAATATAAAAGGGGGACAATACAGTTATAATACAATAAGATACAAGAGGATTAAGATGGCCCTGCTCAGAAGAGCTTACAATCTAATAGGGTGGGGCAGCTGGTACAAAAGGTTGTAACTGTGGGGAATGAGCTGATGGAAGTGGTAAAAGATTAGTTAGAGACGTTATAGGCTTTCCTGAAGAGATGAGTTTTCAGGGATCGCCTGAAGGTAGCAAGAGTAGGGGATAGCTGGACAGGTGTAGGTAGCGAGTTCCAGAGGATGGGAGAGGCTCTGGAGAAATCCTGGAGACGAGCATGAGAGGAGGAGATGAGAGGGCTTGAGAGTAGGAGGTCTTGAGAAGAGCGGAGAGGACGATTTGGGTGATATTTGGAGATAAGATTGGTGATGTAGCTCGGAGCAGAGTTGTGAATGGCTTTGTATGTTGTGGTTAGTATTTTGAATTTAATTCGCTGGGTGATTGGGAGCCAGTGTAGGGATTGGAGGAGAGGGTTGGCAGACACTGAGCGGTTGGTAAGGTGGATAAGTCTGGCAGCAGCATTCATGATAGACTGGAGAGGGGATAGCCTATGGAGAGGCAGGGCAATGAGAAGGGAGTTGCAATAGTCAAGGCGAGAGATAACAAGGGAGTGAATGAGGAGCTTGGTGGTTTCATTTGTTAAAAAGTAGCAAATTTTAGAGATGTTACGGAGGTGAATTCTACAAACTTTTGACAATGATTGGATTTGAGGCTGAAATGACAAGTCAGAGTCTAGGATTACACCTAGTACCCTGGCGTGAGGGGAGGGACTGATGGTTGCATTGTTGATTTTGATGGAAAAGTCGTGGAGGGGGGCACGGGCGGAGGGGAATATTAATAGCTCAGTTTTAGAGAGATTTAGTTTAAGGAAGTGGTGTGACATCCATGCTGATATGTCAGTTAGTAAGTTAGTAATGCGAGAGGAGACTGAAGGAGTGAAGTGAGGAGTAGACAGATAGATTTGGGTGTCATCGGCATATAAGTGGTACTGGAAGCCTTGGGCGGTTACCAAGTGACCAAGGGAGGAGATATAGATAGAGAAGAGAAGGGGTCCAAGAATAGAGCCTTGGGGGACCCCCACAGAAAGGGGCAATGGAGAGGAGGAGACAGAGTTGTAGGTGACACTGAAGGAGCGCTGTGATAAATAGGCAGAGAACCAGGATAGAGCAGAATCTCGGAGGCCAAGGGAATGTAGTTTATTGAGAAGGAGCGGGTGGTCAACAGTATCAAAGGCCGCAGAGAGGTCAAGTAGTAGGAGTATGGAGTACTGGCTGTTGGTTTTAGCAGTTAGTAAATCGTTAGTGAGTTTTAGTAAGGCAGTTTCTGTGGAGTGCCGTGAGCGAAAGCCAGACTGTAAAGGGTCAAGGAGGTTATTTTCACTGAGGTAGGAGCTAAGACGGTTGTAGACTAAGCGTTCTGGAAGTTTAGAGGTGAATGGGAGCAATGAGATGGGTCTTAAGTTGTTCAGGTTGGTAGGGTCCAGTGAGGGCTTTTTAAGTATGGGAGTGATCTGTGCATGTTTTAGAGGGGAGGGGAAGGTGCCACTAGAGAGGGAGAGATTGAAGATGTGAGTGAGGGAGCATAGGATAGAAGAAGAGGGTGACCTTAGTAGTTGTGAAGGAACAGGATCCAGGGGACAATTGGTTAAGTGGGCATCTGAGAAAAGTTTTATAACCTCTTCAGTAGTAGCCAATTCAAAAGAGGAGAGTGTTGAATGTGCTGTTAGGCAAGGTATGTTGGGCGGGGAAGATGTACGCACAGTAGAGGTATCCTCACGAATTGCATCAATCTTGTCTTTGAAGTGATTGGCAATCTCTTGGGCAGTGAGTGAGTTAGAGGGTAGAGGGGGTGGGCGACGAAGCAGAGAGTTAAAGGTTGAGAAGAGCCGACGGGGACTGGATGACAAGAAATTAAAAAGAGAGACAAAGTAGGCTTGTTTGGCAGCATGGAGGCATGAATTGTATTTTAGAAGGGCAGATTTATATGGGGTGAAGTCTTGCAGGCATTTGGTTTTACGCCACAGTCGTTCAAGAGCACGGCAATGTCTGTTGAGATTTCTAGTGTTGTCAGTTTGCCAGGGTTGTAACGGTCGGGTCCTGATTCTGCGTGTGGTTAGAGGAGCAAGTGCATCTAGTGATGATGAGAGTGAACTGTTGTAGACAGAGGTGGCCAGGTCAGGACAGGACAGGGGAGAGATTATGTCATATAGGTGGTCAGTAGCAGAATAGAGAAGGGTTAAAGTGGCGAAGGTTTCTACAAGTAATTGTTTGCTGCTTGGAGGGATGGGTGGTTGGAGGCAAGGATACAGTGAAAGTAATGAGGTTGTGATCAGAAAGAGGAAAGGGGGTGTTGGTGAGGTTGCCAGGGTTGCAGAGATGGGAGAATACAAGGTCAAGGGTATTACCATTTAAGAAACAAATAGCTCCGCGCTTAGGTAATAAGCCCCCCCAACACAGAATAACACCAATGTGAAATTCTAAGTAAAATGGAGTCCCAAAAAGGGGTGATTGGCGCTGTTCCACTAAATTTCGTCTAATGTGCAAAAGCTGATGTGGTGTGTCAAGTAAAGTGTGAAAATAAAAGATATATAAAAAATAAACATAAATTATTATATATGTAGGACTGATGAAATTACAGTCGTGTGGGAATTTCTGAAATATATGCGACATTCGTCGCATATATTTCAGAAATTCCCACACGACTGTAATTTCATCAGTCCTACATATATAATAATTTATGTTTATTTTTTATATATCTTTTATTTTCACACTTTACTTGACACACCACATCAGCTTTTGCACATTAGACGAAATTTAAGGGTATTACCATTGGAGTGAGTGGAAGTATGTGTGCATTGGGTTAGGTCAAAAGATGAGGTTAAGTCAAGAAGTTTAGCTGTAGTTGGGCTGTTAACATTGACAGGAATGTTGAAGTCACCAAGAATGATAGTGGGTATTTCAGAGGAGAGAAAGTAGGGTAGCCAGGCAGCAAAGTCATCAAGAAAGCGCGATACTGGCCCAGGAGGCCGATAAATTGCTGCAATCCTCAGCGAAATGGGAGAAAACAGACAAATACAGTGCATCTCGAAAGAAGAGAGAGATAGAGAGGGAGGGACAGGAAGGACTTGGTAGGTGCTTTGTGGGGATAGAAGGAAGCCAACTCCACCTCCTTTCTGTCTGTTGGGTCTGGGGGAGTGAGTCCAATGGAGACCACCATGGGAGAGGGCAGCAGGAGAAGCCAAAATTTTGAAGCCAGGTTTCTGTTATGGCGAGTATGTTAAAGCCATGAGAGATGAAGAGGTCATGTACAGATGTTAGATTGTTACAGATGGAGCGGGCGTTCCAAAGGGCGCATGAGATTGGTGGGCTGCTTTGAGGAAGCAGGGGGATAGAAATTAAACTGAGTGGATTGCGGTGGTTGCCAGAGGGGGAGGGGTATTGGATATGTGGCTTGCAGTTGGAAAATGGTGGACCAGGATTAGGAGAAATGTCACCTGAGACTAGGAGAAGCAGGAGGGCAAGAAAGGCAAGATGGGAGTGTGATGTGCATGAGCGCACGTGTCTAGTGGCCCTGGTGTTTATGTCAACATGTGGATGCAGCAAATGCAGGAGATGATGGGTGCCATAGTAGGGAGAGGGTAGGAGTGAGGGTGATATGTGCATGCTGCAGGGAAGAGAGGAGGGGTAGAGTAAAGATAATTTGAGGATAGAAGACGCCAATGTGAGAAGGAAAAGAATAAGGAGCATGTTAGTGGATAGAGAGTGGGAAACTGACTTTATATAAAATAAATGTCAAAAGCTGGTTTACTTGTTGTCTTGCAGAGTGGAGCAGAGGTCTTGTTGTATCTTCATCCAGCTTTAGTTAAACTGCGTCGGTGAAACTGCGCATCACTCAGGACAGAGCCACGATGTCTGCGCCTTGCCCCTGTCTGCGCCACCCCATAGGATGCTTTAAATTTATAGGGGGACTAAGCAGGCATGCTTTTCTCAGTTGGTCATTATTGGGTCTGATTTGAGACACCTGAATATGAGAGAGGACATGGCCAAGAGCAGACCAGCTACAGACACAGGCTAGGGTCGTAAAGCTAATTACCTCTCTTGATCACAAGCCAGATTGAGAATCAATCACCAGTAATATTGCTATTGCAGTGCGGCTGGTTTAGAGTTAGCATTAAATATAGAAGTTTAAAGATATGGCAGCAGAAGACATTTACCAAAAATGTTAAAGCAATGTCGGCAATGTCAGTTCAGTAGAGATGTACAGATGGATAAAAGATGTTTACCAAAAATGTTAAAGCAATGTCGGCAATGTCAGTTCAGTAGAGATGTACAGATGGATAAAAGATGTTTACCAAAAATGTTAAAGCAATGTCGGCAATGTCAGTTCAGTAGAGATGTACAGCTGGATAAAAGATGTTTACCAAAAATGTTAAAGTCATGTCGGCAATGTCAGTTCAGTAGAGATGTACAGATGGATAAAAGATGTTTACCTGTAAAAGAGCAGAGAAGATATGATCAGAATTGATAACTGCGTCGGTGAAACTGCGCATCACTCGTGACAGATAGAGATGTACAGATGGATAAAAGATGTTTACCTGTAAAAGAGCAGAGAAGATATGATCAGAATTGATAACTGCGTCGGTGAAACTGCGCATCACTCGTGACAGAGCCACTCAGGACAGAGCCATGATGTCTGCGCCTTGCCCCTGTCTGCGCCACCCCATAGGATGCTTTAAATTTATAGGGGGACTAAGCAGGCATGCTTTTCTCAGTTGGTCATTATTGGGTCCAATGATTAGACATGTCCTGACACCCCCCCTCCTTTCACTGGGAAGATCAGTGTAATGTTGCTTCTCCCCCCAGTTCATATGCAGCTGAGAACAGGGGGAACAGAGGGAATGTGATCACTTATAAAAAAGGGAAAAAAGGGATTTATAATTTTTTTTTTATATCTATACACAAATGTTTGCCTTTCTTTTCTATTTTAAACTGAATAGGTTGTTTTACAAGGTGATTGTTTACAATTGCTTTAACCAGGCATACTGGATAAGCAGAATCCTACTTCCGCTCCAAACACATGCACAAGCCTCTAACTCTTATGCCGTGTACACACGACCGGACTTTACGGCATACTTTGCCAGGCAGACTTTTCGACTGACTTTACGACGGACTTTCCGAATGAACGGACTTGCCTACACACGATCAACCAAAGTCCGACGGGTTCGTACGTGATGATGTACGACCGGACTAAAACAAGGAAGTTCATAGCCAGTAGCCAATAGCTGCCCTAGCGTCGGTTTTTGTCCGTCGGACTAGCATACAGACGAGCGGACTTTTCGACCGGACTCGAGTCCGTCGGATAGATTTGAAACATGTTTCAAATCTAAGTCCGTCAAACTTTTGGGCTGGAGCCCACACACGATCGAATTGTCCGACGAAATCCGGTACGCCGGACCAAGTATGCCGTAAAGTCCGATCGTGTGTACGCGGCATTAGGCCTAATCTTTCAGCTGCTCCTAAAACATCCTACTCAGGCTGGAGCCCAGGGGGAAGAGAGAGATCACGTGGCCCTCCCCAAATATGTATGCTCTCCCTTAGCATGCACCAGTGGCAAGAAAACTTTCACTAGTTGGCTAGAAGAAGCTTAAATATTCATAAGCCAGCTTTACTGTAGCTTCTCATACTAATACCAGAGGTACCAGAGACACCTACTGGCAGAAGGGAGAACAGCGCCACTGAGTTAGAGGCTAGGTTCACATCTGTGTGGGTGGTGCTGCTCTGGGACCCGCACAAATACCAGTAGCCGCAACCACCCACACAGAGAAATGTGTTAATAAATTTGTTTTGTCATATTCGTTATGTTAGAATGTTTAGTTTTCGTAATTCTTTTGCATGTTTGGATCCATTTCGTATATTCGTTATTTTCAAATCAATTTGAAATTAAATCGAATTTGAAAATTAATATTCTATTCTATTCTGTTTAATTGTATTGTATTATATTCTATACAGTTGGAATCATCATCTTATTTCACTTTTATAACTTACTGTATTTATTGTATTTATATTTCCATTTCAAATTTAAATTTAGATAATTTGTTTCTTATAATTTATTTCAGATGAATTGAAATTTGTTACTATTGTGATTCGGTAATTCGTATACATCTGAATCTCCGAATAACAAAAAGTTTGTCCGAATTTCAATTAGTAACGAAACAAATCGCACAAATCAGATCTAAGCCCGCCTGGCTCCGCTTATATGGCAGTACTGTCCCGTAGACCTGTCCCCCAGATTATTTTGGCACAAAGGGAGTGGCTTTTCCAGGATAATTCTACTTAAACTCCCTTTGGTTCCTCCTTTGCCCCCAAAGCATACCGGGATATGTAGTTTGGAAGCCCAGGCACTCCATTACATGGCTGTTGCTTGGACTATGCCTCCCAAAGTTCCCAACATCTTGCATAAAATCTTATGGGTTCTCCTAACTTTAATTCTCCCCCTTATGACTCGAGGGAGTATGATGTAGCATGTCTTCAATATCACAGAAAGAAGAAGAAGAAAATAGAAAGATATAATAAGACATCTCGATTTCTATATTAGTGTAATGCAGAGCCTGGCTACACAAACATTGTATATTTAATAGACCAAAAGGGACTGAATAAAAAAAGTATATTGTATAGCTTTCAGGCACCTTAAATCTTACTAACATTTGGTTGCTTCTGTTTAACCACTTCAATACAGGACACTTTCCCCGCTTCCTGCCCAGGACAATTTTCAGCTTTCAGCACTGTCACACTTTGAATGACAATTGCGCGGTCATACAACACTGTACCCAAACAACATTTTTATCATTTTCCACAAATAGAGCTTTCTTTTGAGGGTACTCAATCACCACTGGGTTTTTTATTATTTGCTAAACAAACAAAAAAGTAACCAAATTTTAAAAAGAAAAAAAAGTTTATCTTTGTTTCTGTTATACATTTTTAGTTTTCTCCTTCACTGATGGGCACGGATGAGGCTGCACTAATGAGCACTGATGAGACGGCACTGATAACGTGGCACTGATGGACACTGATGAGGAGGCACTAATATGTAGAATTGAAGGGCACTGATATGCAGCACTGATGGGCACCGATAGGCTACACTATGTAGCACTGATAGGCAGCACTGATGGGCACTAATAGGTGGCACTGATGGGCACTGATAGATGGCACTGATAGGCAGCACTGATAAGGAGGTACTGACAAGCATTACTGATGAGCATCTGTGAAGGGCACTACTGGTGGGCACTGATTGGCACTTTGATGGGCACTGATTGGCACTTTGATGGGCACTGATTGGCGATTTGTGTGGGCACTGACTGGCAGCTGATGGGCACTGATTGGCATTGTGGTGGGCACCTCTGATGGGGGCTGCGCTGATAATCAATGTGTTAATTATCAGTGCAGCACTGCACTGTGGGAACTGTAGTCCAGAGGAGAGAGACTCTGCTATAATCAAGAGCTTTTGAACTTCATTTATTTTGCCATGAGTGAGCCTGGAGAGTGCACCACCACTGCTGTGTAAAAGTGACCTGAGCAGGATACAAATTGTTGACTCCAGGTGAACTGACAGCCAGAGTCACCTGGGTGCAGAGCAAATAGTGGACATATTGCTGTGTGTGACCGAATGGGGAGCTGCAACATCGCTGGGACTGGTAAGCAGCTGCTGTGAGGATTTACTATCTGATGCTAGAGAAACTGCCCATATAGCCATCTAGTAGCCTTATTGCTGCCTGCAGGCTTAATTATTGGACTATTGTTATGTGAATCAATGGTTCAACCGGGTCCCAATGCAAGCAGCTTGAAAATTTAGGACTAAAGACTGTCCCTTTACAGCTGCCACATAGAGACCTTCACCTATTGCATATGCTGAGAGGTACCTCTCAGGGGACATTGAACCATATCCTAGCCATTCTCCAAGAGTGCACTCTAGACTAGTTATAGTATTATTATTCACATTGCAGTTAATGCTTATATGCACTGTTTATTGCTGACTTTGCTGATTCATGAGTTAATCCCAGTCTAGCGGTACAGAACTCTATTCTAAGTTACCTTGGCATAGAGATTATACTGTTTAGTGGACTGTGTCTGAACCTACCTTCTGTATGCACATTTTTGCTTAAACCACCATTTATTCTATTCCATACCAATACATTGAGTTCATTTACTACTAAAAGGTCTTGTGTCTATTCCTGGTGCTAATTCAAAGCCGAGTAAAATTATCTATGTCCGGGTTCTTATAAGTGCTTGCAGTAACTTTCATTCAACCAGGTGTGTCAGAGGGGATAAGGGTGTTCTTGGAGTCGAGGACCCATATTATCAATGTAGTGGTACCCCCGAAAGGGCCGCTGGATGATGATGATTTAATATAACAAGAGCATAGTCACTGCAGACTTCTTGATAGCAGCAACATAGATAATGATGATAACCAAAGTTCTCCCTCACTTGTGCAGGGTCTGCAAGCACACAGAGCATGGTTCAGGCACACTGACACAGGGAGCAGTCTAGAGATGTAATTTTTTATGATTTATTGCTGAATAAATTTGAAGAGGGTGTAGGGTGATATGCAACGCTGTATCTTGGCCTAGGTCGACAAGGCCAACGCCTAAGGCGTCACTTTGCAGAGGGGCAGCACGAAAAGATTCCCTGCTGGCTTGCCCTACACTTTTAGTGTAGCGCCAGTCATGTGGGGCGGACTGGGCCAGGAGGCAAATTCGGTCTAGCACCCCCATAAAGCGGCCGCACTGCTGCCTGTATGCGGGCGGCTGGCATTCTGCAACTGTGGAGGGGGGGGGGGGGGGGGCACCGCACCTAGTTTTGACTGTCCTATCATCACAGCAGACCTCTCACCTGAGTTCTCAGCTACAGAGTGACAGATGCCATGTCGGGAGGTTGCAATTGTATGGAGAAGTAAGTCAGCTGACGGGCATGGGCCAGTAGAGTGAAGGGAGAGGAGCTACCCACTGTGTGAGGAGACCCCATGTTGGGAGAGGTGCAGTTGAGACATGTGAAGGGAGCCAGGCAGGTTGTAAGTACCCAGGCTGAAAGGAAAACCACACCAGTTGAGTGGAAATTACAGGACAACTACCTAGCTGCCACAGGCTTCTAATCTGGGTAGTAGTGGTGGTGCAGATGCAAGGGAGACTGAGAAGGTCAGCTACACTTAGAAGGTAGGTAGTAAGACTTTCCTGCATGTTCTAATAGGGGAATGGCGCTGTTCACAGATAATGGAAAAATCAAAAAACACAAAACAGAAAATGGGAAAAAGAAAATATGAATAAAAAATAAAAATGTAAATTATGAAAGTAATAAACAATAAACAATAATGTGCGATGTGCACCAAAGTATGTGAAAGAAACTAAAATCCTATGAATTAATCCCTTAAGTTAATAACAGAAGGTGTGAATATGCAAGTCACTACCAGAAGTGAAAAAACGCAAAATCATACATAGTACAGGATGGATAAAAGTGACATAAAAAGTGGTAACAACATTAAAATTCCCACTCACGTGCCCAATATCATACACAATACATAAAATATACATGTAAGTGAGCCAAATAAACATCTGTGATCTTCCTGAATTGAATAATAAAAAATAAATAAAAAAATGTGAAAGTGTGGAAATGTATATAAAAGGTGAATTAATCAAAAAATAAGGATATTAATTAATAAATATGTGCAAACAAACAGGTATATGAATAAATATGTGATGCACTCAAAAAGGTCCAATATAAATTATCCAATGAAGGTATATCAGACAGGTGTGTGATCCCCAACAAGTTTCAGTGTTAGTGTGTCCGTATCTGGCAGGCCCCCTCTTGTGCCCTCACTCACCAGAAAGCCCAACCCCTGCAGGGGTGAAGGGCATGAATCAATCCTGTGGCCGGAATACTGGAGTCCCAGGATCCCTCTCTCAGGTTCAGCGAGCCCCTTCCCACTGGATCCACGTTGTTCTTTACATAAGTATCCACCGGAACAAAATATGTGTAGAGAAACAAGGAATCCTCATAGTGTAAGTCCGTTTAAAAAAAGAGTTTATTGTTCAAAAAATGATTAATAAGTTTAAAAACGGGAGCTGACAGTGCTCTCCTAGCAAAAACAAAAACGGATGGTGTCTAGGTAGCGAGGTGACGGCGTGCGTTCCACTAGCCTGGCTGCCGAAACCGGAAGTACGTGTGCGACGTGTGCGTACCGTATGGCCACGCCTTACGCGTTTCGTCATCAAGACGTCATCTGAGGCGCGGCCATCTTGGTACAAAAGTAAGACTTTCCTGCAAATCTTTGGGTGATCACAATCTAATATATATACTGTATATACTAGAAACCCCCAAGGGCTTTCAAGTTTGTAATGATGCATATGGCAGGTAAATATTAGGAAATCTTATTTATTTGCCTTTGGCAGAAGAGTTGCTATATATTATAGTGACTTACCATAGATATCAGTTACTGGTAATCTGTATAGGAGGTAGGTGTTAATGTTTACACAGTAGCTGACTAGATTATATAGCATGGGGTACCCAGGGTAGAAGGAAAGCTACTCTATTTGAGTGAAACTTGCATTGCACTTACCTAGATGTCAAAGAGCCTTTAATCTAGGGATGGTCCAGACACAAAGGACACTGACATGATCACCTATACCTGGCAGGTAGGTAGTAGGACTCTCCTGCAATCCTTTGCTTTTGTCAGTTATACATATTAAGGAATCTTGATTTTATTTCTGTTGATTGCTGATGAGAAAAATAAACAGATGGGTTTATTTGTTCCTGCCCCCAATCCTTCGTTTGCTCAATGCCTGGATCACATACCTTTATACATACATACCACTGTGCGATATATTTTCTGCTGCACCACTGGCATGGTTATATCCTCTTAGTCCTCTCCATAAATTTAAAAGAAATTTGTACTCAAAGTAGAACTATAGGCAACACTTTTTATTTTTCATTTTTGGAGTAAGGGAGGGTTTATGTCAGTTTATTTTTTGCCATCCCTGTACCATTGCAGAGATTTCCCTTCATTTCCTGTCCCAAAACCAAACAGGAAGTGAGAGGAAATTTCTGCAATTTAAGGGAATCCATTGCCCCCTCAAGGCCCTCAGGACCAGTGTCTCCACTGGAAAATTTCAGGGTGGGTCTTAAACAGGAAGGGGTGGGTCATATTTAAATTAGGGGTTGCACGACTTTAGGAACACTAATGCCGCGTACACACGATCAGACATTCCGACAACAAAATCCTGGATTTATTTCCGACGGATGTTGGCTCAAACTTGTCTTGCATACACACGGTGGCACAAATGTTGTTGGAAATTCCAAACGTCAAGAACGCGGTGACGTACAACCCGTACAATGAGCCGAGAAGAATTAAGTTCAATAGCCAGTGCGGCTCTTCTGCTTGATTCCGAGCTTTCGTGGAACTTTTGTGCGTTGAAATTGTGTACACACGATCGGAATTTCCGACAACGGATTTTGTTGTCGGAAAATTTGAGAACCAGCTCTCAAATTTTTGTTGTCGGAAATTCCGACAACAAATGTCCGATGGAGCCTACACACGGTCGGAATTTCTGACAACAAGCTCACATCGAAGATTTGTTGTCGGAAATTCCGACCGTGTGTATGCGCCATTTCAATAACAGAAAAACACACTTGTATCTATTTTACAATATCTTGCAAAATGTTTTCTACTAAATTTCAGAGTATGGTTTTCCCAGGAGAGACTAGGGGATTGGCCCAGCTATCCCAATAGTACATAGTCACTAGGATCTTGTCATAAAATCAGTATTCGTGAGGCCAGGGGGAGCAGCTGTGGCCATTCAGATTCTTCCAGATACCTTCCAGTGAGGCTGAGCAGACTGGATCCTTCAGCCGAAGTCTCAGGGTTTCATAGATCATTTTCAGGCGGGGGGTAGTAAAAAACTTGTGTGTGAGCCGCTCAGGCTAGGAAAGGGTGCTAGCCCTGGTACACTGCTGTGAGTGCTGGCTGGGAAGGCAGCCCGTCCCGGCTCCAAAGATCAATGTCTAGAGGTATAGATATCCCTTAAGCCACACATCAAGGCAAGCCCGCTCGTAATGTTGTATGGTAACCTCAGCCTGGGCTCCTGCCAGGCTACATCCCCAACGCATTTTGCTTCACCCCTTGGAGCTTAATCAAAGGGAACATAAGGTGAGAAGCTGGGGTAGTAGCCATCCCCACCCGGAAAGGTGGAATCCCTTCAGCAGGAAGACCCTACTATTCTAAAGTTTAAAATTGGGGAAATTAACTGAATATTAATCCCCTACCTGCACAAATGTGTATATGTGTGATGATGATGGGGGCTGCTCTTTGTAAAGTGTGGAAATTTACGTGCAAAAGAAAATAATAGTGAACCTTGCACCCTACTCTTTGACTAAGCAAATACATCATAAATGCAAATGAATGCAATATGTTAAGCAACCACTAGGTGTCCCCAGCAGGTTGCTAACCACAAAATGACAGTGCAAAAAAAAATCAATTTGAAATAATGGCCACCAGATCTCTCCAGCGTGTGACAAATATTTTTTTGTAAACTTTTATAAACTTATAGTGCATTGTCCAAAAGTAAATAATAATAAGTGAACAAAGTCCATTCAATTCCCATCAAGCGATATCCAAAAGTGCATGTGATTCCATATATCCAACAATGTAGTGACTAGGATCTTCCTCCACCAACACTGGTCACACAGCCTACTCACCGGATTTATATGACCGCCATAGCAGAAGTCATATACAGCAGGTTAATACAGACAGACTCTCAAAATTTGTCTCAATGATTTGGCAAAATGGATCGATTGCAAATTCGAAAAACCGTCACCAATTCTCCATGCATCAGTAAAGAAAAAAGAGACAGTCCTCCATAGTAAAGTTTGTAGATTTATTTAAAAAAGCGCAACTCCCGATGATCTCAAGACTATAAGAGATCATCTAAAGCATGAGGTAAGTAAATGCCCAATGCCTGGCCACATCCTCTGTGTGTCTCCCGGCCTCCAGGATGGATGGATGGATCCGAGAGCTCCCGGCTCAGCGTCCCCACCTCACTCTGGACTCTGACTCCACACTGAAAGTGTACTCCATAGCGTCCCACAGCACAGCTTGCCTCACTCAGGATGATCACTAGTCACTATATTCTTGGATATATGGAATCACATGCACTTTTGGATATCGTTTGATGGTAATTGAATGGACTTTGTTCACTTATTATTATTTACTTTTGGACATTGCACTATCAAAGTTTACAAAAGTTTATTGTCACACACTGAAGAGATCTGGTGACCATTATATGAAATTGATCCATATATGTATTTTTTTTGCACTGTCACTTTATGATTAGCAACCTACTGGGGACACCTAGTGATTGCTTAATATATTGCATTCATTTGCATTTATGATGTATATGTTTAGTCAATGAGTAGGGTGCACGGTTTACTATTATTTTCTATTCCTACTATTCTAAAGCTCCCTAGCCACCTTCTGCACCCACCTGCCCCGGGATTGGCTGCAGCACCATAAATATTCATGCTGCCCATTTGCTTGCTCCAGCCACTATGTTCTAGAAATCTCTAGAAGGCAATGGAGAACAATCAAACCTGCAGCTTGTGAAATCCAGAACAGCCAAAATAAATCAACAACTGCTCCACTGATTACAGAGGAGCTAAAGAGAACTACATTTGCTTAACAACCTAGCAACCTAACTAGGGGGGTGCTACATCAACCTTCGGGGATACTGTAGATGGAAAAATCTAGAAACAGCTAGCCTTATTGGCTCAGCAGATTATCTCCATGACTAGACATGGCTAAGCTTACCCTTTAAAAATCTGACACTTAGAACTTGAAAAAGCTATTTCTCTATACTGAATTAAAAGACTTCTATGGACCATAGATACAGTAAACCACTTGCACTGTCAGGAAAACAACTAAAGGCCCAACATAACTGAGTTAAAGAGAAACTTTCAATTTGTGGAGAAAATAAATCTCTATCCCTCTCTTTTTCTGTCTCTATAGAGAGATTTTAGAAAACCTTACTATGGTTTCTTCGGACAAATTTTTGGTTATGCAGAGATTCTGAGGTATCCAAATCTCTGAATGAAATAGTTACGAATTTCACTGAAGTTCATTTCATTTCATTTTGTATATTCCTTTTCTAATGAATTCCAAATTTTCGGAACAATTTGAATTTGGGAAGCCGGCTGCCGCATCCTTATCAACTGACAACTCAGCTGTCTGTGGGCTTCACCACTAACAGATGAATGTAAACAAAAGAATGCTGGCAATGAAAAAATGCAGAAAAAAACAGCATGTGGTCCCCCCAATCCATACTAGGCTCTTTGGGTCTGGGGGAACCCCATGCCAAAGTGTAAAAAAAAAACGGCGTGGGGTCCCCCCAAAATCCATACCAGACCCTTATCAGAGCATGCAGCCTGGCAAGTTCCAATAAGGCCCTACAACCACCGGCCAGGGTTGTAGTGAAGAGGTCCTTGTCCCCAACAACATGGGGACAAGGTGCTTTGGGGGATGCAGAGCCCCCCACCCCAAAGTACCCCCCATGTTGAGTTCATGTGACTTGGTATGGTGCACCCATATCACCTTTCCTGACCTGCTGGGCTGCATGCTCTGGTAGGGGTCTGGTATGGATTTTGGGGGGCCACGCCATTTTTAAAAAAAATTTTGGCATGGGGTTGCCCTTAAAATCCATAAAGGGACTTATGGACTTATGGGAAGATTGTGGGGGGACCCACACTGTTTTTTTTTCTGCTTTTTACATTGCTGGCATTCTTTTGTTCAAATCTCAGCTGTCAGTGGGGATGCCCGCTGACAGCTGATGGGTCATCCATTATCAAGATGCCCTTCCCGGCCTGCTCTTTAAAAACCAGCTATTCTTCACACAGAATTAGAATAGGTTGATCATTTTTCGACCAATCCGACTTTCGTTAGAAAACTAATATATGAAATTAAATTAAATTAATTTCAATGACATTTGTTACTATTTAATTTCAGGGATTCGGATACATCCAAATTTCTTAATAACCAAAAATTAGCCCGAATTTATATTCGGACCGAAATGAATTGCACATGTCTATCCCATATCTTCCTCTACCTCCCCAAGTTCATCCCCTAATAGACTAAAACAAAACCAAACACCTTGGACTAGTTCTTGAAGTTTTAAGCAAGTGCTGAAATATATATGTTGCCTGGCTGTGTATGTGAGGGAAGACCCAAAAAGTAAAAGCTAGGTAGGAGCCAGGCAGTTGGGGGAAGCGTGACAACCGGGTAGGAGTGAGAGAGCCTTGCTGTGTCAAGCTGTGCTGTGCCAAGCTGTGCTGTGTCACGCTGTGCTATTTTGTGCTGAACCAAGCTGTGCCAAGCTGGGTAGTGCCAGAAAAATAGAGTTGACTGCTGTGCTGGACCAGGAGGCTGATTTGAAAGCGGGCATCTGCTATCCAGAATCACTGTCCAGGTCACCATAGCATCTGTTGCCATCTGCTGTGCCACTGCTTAGGGAGGCCTCCCACAGAACAAACCATTTGCTGCCATTAGAAGATGACCGCAGGGAAGTTTGGTGAGAGGGTCTCTGACCTGCTTTACAACTTTAACTATTGTTAAAATACAGTTTTTCTGGTATTAAATATCAATATTCTAAAAATTATATTGATGAGGAAAGTTCCAAGAAAATCCATTCAGTTCTTGTGTGAAAACTCAAAAATGTACTTAATAATAAAATAGTAAAATATTACAAGAACAATATCAAAATGTAGAATGTAAAAATAACATCAGTAATGTATTATTTCTTAAGATGAAGATTGAATCAGATGTATATCTTTGTGTGTGTGTGAAGCTGAGGCAGCTTCCTTCAATGTCTCGGGGTGTCTGTGTCTGAAGCAAATCTCTGCTCCTTCTGTTACTAGTTTTTACTCCTAAAATCTGACCCTTCCTTCCTAAAAAGGCTGGTTTAAGGTTCCTCTGAGCTTTATTATTCTACAGAAAACCGCGGGCTTTAACCACTTCACGTAATGATGGGAGTTGCTCAGTTTCTAGGCATTGACATTCCTGAGGAGTGGGCTAGAACAATGTGTGAAACCATTTAACGTATATAATATAAGTTTCTTTTAACATAAGATCAAATACTTCATATATATATAAAAAGAAACATTTAACGTATACAATATAAGTTTTATTTAGCATAAGATCAAACACTTCATATATATATATGTTCTTATTAATATCCTAATCAAGAAATATTTTAGTATAAAGAACTTATAATCTTAACTAAAACATGAACTTTTACATCTTAAGAAATGTGAAACCTTTCATCTCATTTGCCATGGGAGGATGGTAAGAACCCATCTCAAGCTAATCACTAACACACGTTGGCTCTCCATAGAAATGTTTATGAAGCTTATAAAACAATATGTATACTTTCACAAGTATAAAAGTCTATATAATTTCACTTTTCCATAACTAAAAGATGTAAATATATATATACAACTCAATTATTCTGCAAAGATCTAATCCATTCATTTATTTGTTAATATTTGTTAATTGATGAATATTAGAGATTCAATTAAAGAAATGTTCTAACATTTCCCTCTCAAAATGATTGATTAAACAATCTTAATCATTTTCTTATCTAAATCCATTTACAACCGCATCTCATTCGTATCCATACATGCTTTTAGATCTTAAGATAATTGATTTGAATATATTTTCAATTTTGATTCTATATAAGGAAAAAATTTACTTAATAAACCTTTTGCTTCATATACCATGAAAATATTTTTACCCTTATTATTTTCTTTTTCTTTTACCAAATAAATCAATCTCCTTAATATTCATAAATTCATAAATGTAACATTATTGTACAATTCTTTGAAGTATGGATGTCACTTCAGAAATATATGTTTCATACTTTCCCTCCAAATTGCGTTTAGCACAAATATATAATCCATACAACTGTTCAAATAATCTTGTCAAAATTTGAACTTAAAATATGTTTCTTAACTTCAATTCATTCATGTATTTGAGATGATTTTAAAAATAAATACATATTACAATGTAAAGTCATTCCTAACTTGTCTATATGACTTTAGGAAAATGTACTGTTATCTTAATTAAGACCAGATGTTCCTCCTAACTAAAATTACTTTATTGTAAGGATGTTTAACCCTTTCAACTCTGAAAATACACTATATGTGATTGTAAAAATTGATGTGTAAAAAATATCACATCTTTATATGATAAACATATCACGTCACAAAAATGTATATATATATAACTGCAATATATTTGATGGATAAATTATTTCAACAATAGTCAAAAATCAAAAGTCAGTTGTTTTTTATAAGTGTCTCTCTTATTAGAGGTCTTGAGGTTTTTTTTATTATTATTATTCTTGTTCCTGCACTCTGTAAAGTTGGAAAAACTTTATTGAACATGAAAAGACAACAATAATTATAATGAATGAATCTTGTGTCAAAATTCTCCCAGAACTGATATTCTTAAGCTTCAAGGGTTTGTTATCATCTGGAAGGTCTAGAAATATTAAATTTCTCTTCTTTTGGTGACTTACAAGTCAAATCCTGAAACAGAATGCAGTATCATTATTTTGAATTTACTAATGCAAAATCTACCTTCATTTACTTATTCATTTTACATACCACAATCCCAATATTTTATTATGACATGAAATACATATTTTGGTAATAACATTTCTAATTACCTTACTTTGCTCTATTTTTCTTAAACTGGCCTATACTCCTTATGCTATTATTCTGTATATTTGAAATATAACAGGATGCAATTTCCTTTTTGTCATGATTCAAAACCTCGTTTTCACAAACAAAGAAAGGTTTCAAATCCACCCAGAAGACTGAAGTGAACTGTGCCCATTCACTTCTCCTCTTTAAGATTTAGAGTCATGCGTGCTGTACTCTGTAATATTCGAGTTATTTACTGTATTAATAACTATATTTCAATAATTTATATTGATGAGAAAAGTTCCAAGAAAAATCCGTTAAGTTCTCGTGTAAAACCTCCAAAATTGATTTAATGATCAATTAGCAAAATGTTACAAAAACAATGTCAAAATGTAGAATACAAAAATAGATTATTCTTAAAATAAAGTTTAAATCAGATATGTCTTTGTGTATATCTTGAGATCTGTGTGTGTGTGTGTCTTGATGGAGAGCTGCAATGAATCTGTCCCTCTCCCCACAGCCTGTCTGTACTCCTTCAATTAACTCCCACCTTTCCCAAAGAGGCTGGCTTAAAAACGGTTCGTTATAGTCCCATAGAAAAGACCGGGAAATTTGAATTACTCCTTCCAACATTCCTAAGGGCGGGGCTATGAACTATATGAAAAAGCTATCATTTAAAGAATCATTTAACTTACAATATATACATTTCCTTTAAACATATAAAATCCTACATATCAGTATACATATATGTAAAATGCAGTGTTCTTATTAATACCCTAATCAAGAAATATAGTAGTATAAAGAAACAGCTTATTCTTAACATACTGAAACTTTGTGTCTTTGGAAAGACTGTAATCTAATCTTCTTACGATGGGGGAGGTGAAATGGTCTACACTAAATTGTATCCATATGTGAGATGAATCTCTCCCAAGCAATGCATACAAAGCCTATACCAGCATAAACTTATATGAGTATAAAAACCTATATAACTTCACCTTTTCCATACATAGAAGATATATATATTTATATATATATATTTATATATATAATTCAATTATCGCAAGAACTCAAACATTCATAAATTCTGATATTCTAACATACTCTAATTTTTGGCATCCTCCAATTCAGCATGTCACGCTTCAAAATTGCGCCTGCTCGTGGCATGGTGACAAACTTTTACCCTTAAAAATCTCCACGGGTGACGTTTAAAAAATTCTACAGGTTGCATGTTTTAAGTTACAGAGGAGGTCTAGGGCTAGAATTATTTCTCTCGCTCTACCGATCGCAGCGATACCTCACATGTGTGGTTTGAACACCGTTACTCGTGTATGCGTTCGCTTCTGCACGCGAGCTCGACGGGACAGGGTTCGTTTAAAAATAATTTTTTTTTTTATTTATTTTACCTTATATGTTTTATTTTTACACTGTTTTAAAAAAAAAAAAAAATGTCACTTTTATTCCTATTACAAGGAATGTAAACATCCCTTGTACATAGAAAAAATGCATGACAGGACCTCTTAAATATGAGATCTGGGGTCAAAAAGACCTCAGATCTCATATTTACACTTAAATGCAATAAAAAAAAATTGTCATTTAAAAAAAAAAATGGCCCTTTAAGAGCTATGGGCGAAAGTGACATTTTGGTGTTGCTTCCGCCCTGCAATGTCATGGAGACGGGTGGGGGCCATCCTACCCTCACTCGTCTCCATGCCCAGCTAGTAAAAGCCCCTCCCGCTGTCAATAAAAGTGATTTTGTGGCAAATCCGCCGCAGAGACCACTTTTATCTTGAAGTGGATCGCCAGCTGAACAAGAGGATACCGGGGTTATGGCAGCTAGCTGCTGCCATAACAAGGATACCCTCCTTCAAAGTCAGGACGTATATCGGCGTGCGGCGGTCCGGAAGTGGTTAATATTAGCCTGTAAACATTCATTGAACATGTAACACCATAATTCATCATCTTTAACAAATTTTGACAGCTTTGTGAATTCTAATTTACTCTCACTAGATAATTTATCAATAAAATTAATTACTTACCAATTTAGAACAGACTTCCTTGATGTAACACGCGTTCCCTCTCTTGATGGGAAATTACGTCATCAAGAAACAGAGTTTTCTTGCACGTGCGCAAATGTCTCACAAATTTTGATGATTCTATGATTCCAGGTTCATTTGATGATGTTGAAATTTAATTTACTGTTTCTATTTCTCCTGGAAGCTTGACTGCTTGTCTTGCTTATCTTCCCTCTCTTCAAGCGAAAGGAGAAATAGTTCAAAAATGTTCAATATGGGGGCGTGGTCTGGACATGGCCGTGTAAGGACGTGTTGCTGAAGAGCTCCCGATCTGTCCCGGCCTTTCCTGCCCTAATTTCAGCAATACACTCTGCAAATAGCGGCATGTACTCTGCTGGGAAACGCAGAGGAAAACACAGCAAGCAAAACAAGAAACCTTCTCACAAACTACCGAAAAACGGAACAATATACCAGTATTACCCTGGTTTTCAGGATTCATCTCCTGCTCCAAAGATGGCGGTCGCCACGAGACCCGGCGGATATGTGAGTACAGCACAGCGCGACTCACTGACAACATCCATAGCCCCCTGCACCTTGGACAGTGATACTCCTGCGGTGTTCCGCTATGCCTCCCAAGATCTGCCTGACCCACATCCCACACCCCTTATTTTGCATGCGGATGCAGAGCTGAGGGCCCTGCTACAGGCTATACCCACCAGGGCTGACTTTGAATCTCTGGCCAGCAGACTAGGAGCCTCTCACCGCAGGGATATAGCAGCGGTATGTACGGATATCACTGCCCTGACAGAACGCATGGGAGCAGGGGAAGCCACGGTGACAGACATGGAAAGGTGATTGAAAAGGGTAGAAGACATTCAGCTACTCAGGCAATATCAGTCCTTAATCAGCAGCTACATCTGGAGGAAATAGAGGATCGCAGCAGGAGGAACAACCTGCGACTTCCGGGGATTACCTGAGGCCACTGACACAGAAGACCTGGCAGCTACTGCACTGGCCATATTCAGAGACATAGCAGGAAGTTACTTCCCAGTCACTATGTCCTTCGATCGGATCCACAGGGCCCTGGGACCACGATCGACGGATCCGAATTGCCCGAGAGATGTGATTTGCAGGATCCATCAATATGTGCATAAGGAGATCATCCTGAGGAAAGCATGGGAGGTGAGAAATGTGGAGATTGATGGAGCTGATATCCAGATCATGCCGGATCTCTCAAGAGCCACCCTGTAGCGAAGAGCACTATTGAAACCTGTGCTTGAAATTGCCCAACATGCTGGCATTACCTATCGGTGGGGTTTCCCCATAGCGGTGACTTTTAAGAAACAATCTCAATTCTTCACCCTAAGATCGCCTTCAGAGCTTCCTGCACTGTTTGAATTCCTGGAAACAGACCCTGTAGATGTCCCAGACTGGCTTCAGCTGATTCAGAGATTTGCATCCCGGTCGGGAGGAACAAATCAATGGAGGCCTCGCTCACCAAGACCACAAAGGAACCGACGCAGATCCCGCATTACCTCACCAGAAATAACCAGGGAAACCTAGCGCGGGCCGCCGCTGTGGTGAGATTTTGCATCTTTACTTGCACCTAGCGATTCCCCTTCCCCACCCCTTACACCCCTTGTTTTACCCCCTATTTGTGGCTTCCATGTGGAGCCCTCATGACGCCAGAATTTTGAGTTGCAACCTCTCTTTTCAAATACGGACCCGGTAAGACACTCATTTACCTTCCTCCTTACTCATTAGCCTCTGTTACGCTGCGGAGGTGACATCTGGGTGGGTGTTGGACTGGGGGAGGGGGTGGGCCGTTGGGGATCAGGGGTGGAGAAAGTTTGGGGGCCCGGTCTGATGCCTACCTCTATATTGACACCTCTGCCTGGTGCAATGGACACCTGAAACGGGCCACTGATATGGTCCCCTGTTGAGGGCCCCCCCCCCTTACCCTCTTATAAGCCCTCCAAGAGTCTATTGGGGACAATATAAATTCTCCAGAAACCCCACTGCAGTCAGACTGAATACCTGCAGAACCTGACAAGAGTTCAAGAATGCCTCACTGTCCAGAAACGCAGAGGGGACTGTCTGATACATTGATGGAGAAGATATCTATCGGATGGGACAGAGACACCTAGGCCACTTTTATTGTGAAAGGATAGGCACATAAGGAAATTTAATGACCAGAGGAAGGGACACACCTGTGCTAATGTTTATCACAACCCTGCAATTTTTTAGGTGTTAGGTGGGTTACTGTGTTGTTAGGGGGAGTCATAGCCACCAGGGGGGATTGTGACTTTTAAGTCCGTCAGTCCCTTTTACCTGGGGCCGTAAAGCTTTGCTCAAGGTCTCCACAGACCAGCTATCTTCTCCCTACTGATAAGTCAGCGTGAGGCGCCGGGAGGGGGACACGTATGGTGTCCTGTGCTTCTCGAGGAAGTCGGATAAGGGGGCCCGTGCGTCTCCCTCCGCTGTGTGTCAAACAGATGACAAAGTAATATGTGAGTATGGCCACTCCAGAACCCATTCCCGGGAAGAAATAGAAGGAAACACTTCTTTACCGCAGTTCGGTCAGTTTGGTTCAGGGGAAGTTGTGAGCACTGCTCACTTTGAACTTGGGTTGTTTTGTTTGCTGCTCACAGTTAATATATAGGGGTTTTATGTTTTAGCACTGGAGCTAGGCCTGAATGCATAAGTGAATTGTATATGATATTATTTACGTGCTTGACCGAGTATTTGATGTGTTTTGTATTTTGCTATGTTACATGCCTAAGTTATTTTTTGGGGCGGGTGGGCTGGGCGGATCTGGGTTAGCTCTCCTGGTCATAGTCTAACCCAGTGTTTCTCAACTCCAGTCCTCAAGGCGCCCCAACAGGTCATGTTTTCAGGATTTCCCTCAGATGAAATGGCTGTAGTAATTACTAAGGCAGTGAAACTGATCAAATCACCTGTGCAAAATAATGGAAAGCCAGAAAACATGACCTGTTGGTGCGCCTTGAGGACTGGAGTTGAGAAACACTGGTCTAACCCCATCCCCATTAGGCTGAAACACCCTCCCGGTGAGAACCAGAGTGTGTTGTTTTTTGTTGCAAAACTTTGCACACAATTGTTTATTGACAATTGATTCTAGATTGGACAATCGGCAAAACTGATTGTCTACTTTACTCTTTTTTGAGTTTTTCTTGCTTCTCTCTTTCTACCTTTGTTCCCCCTCTATATAAACCTCCGTCTATACTCCCCCACACCAAGTCCCCCTCCTCCCCTGTGGTATCTACCACTCTGAATTTTTGACATGAGCGTGATGGACCACGTTACTGTTTTTTCACTGAACGCTAAAGGGTTAAATGTACCCGATAAACATTGTATGCTCCTTAATGATCTCAAAAGAGCCAAAGCAGATATTGCGTTCATTCAGGAAACCCACTTCAAGGCAGGGGCACCGCCATGCTTGAAGAATCGATATTTTCCAAACACTTATCATGCCACGAATCTATCAGTCAAATCCAAAGGAGTGTCTATACTTCTTGCAGGGAAAATACCGTGGACATGTCGGGACACTAGAATTGACAAGGAGGGCCGATTTTTGTTCCTTAAGGGGCTTATAGGTGAAGTGTTGGTGACTCTAGCTACAGTCTACGCACCTAATACTAAACAAGATGCCTTTATACAAAATACACTAACCAACCTGATGGACTTTGCTGAAGGGCATTTGATTCTGGGCGGCGATTTTAACGTCTCCCTGAACCCAACGGTAGACACATCCTCCAGTACCCCTGTCCTGCGTACCAGCTTGCATAAACACATCACTCGGGTCTTACATGAGGCCCAGCTGATAGACATATGGAGGCTCCACTACGCAGGGGAGAGGGACTACACGTTCTTTTCAACCCCACACAAAACATACTTGCGCATTTACTTTTTCTTGCTACCACATTGCCAATTAGAAGCAGTGGATGCAGTGGAGATAGGTAACATAACTTGGTCAGACCATGCGCCCATTACCATGCGCTATTCTCTTTCATGGACTGCAATGACCAAAGTGAAATTCTGGTGACTGAATGAGAGCCTACTACAGACCCCCAGATATGGTATGCCCCCAGAGGGGAATTCCCTCTCGCGCTGGCCAAAATAGGAAAATGTGGTTTTTCTATTGCAGCCTGCGCGAGATGTACAGTACCCTGTCGCCAAGAACCAGCGCGATGGGTTCGTGCTGGAAACATTCTCGCGCCCGCGTACTGTAGTTTGTACAAAAGTCCGATGCTTTTGTGTACACACGATCGGACTTTCCTCCATCTGACTTTTGTTGCCGGAAAGTTTGTCCATTCGCACAGCCAACAAAAGTCCGATGGAAACAGACAAAGTTTGTCCGATGGATGTTGCTCCAAAACAGCTAATTTGCATGTTTGTTGTCAAAAAGTCCGATCATTTGTACGGGCCTTTACTCTTCCTGGAGACTAAATGCGAGTCTTTACTGAAGACCTCTATATTTGTTAAAAAGTCAAATTTGACCATTGTTGTACTTCTTTGTACTCCTTTTCTTTGTAATTTTCAATAAAGAAAAATCTTAGATTTGAAAAAAAAATGTTCAATATTTGGACAAAATGAAACTGGCTAAGGCTCGCCACTGTTAAAATACAGTTTTTCTGGTATTAAATATCGATATTCTGAAAATTATATTGATGAGGAAAGTTCCAAGAAAATCCGTTCAGTTCTTGTGTAAAAACTCAAAAATTGATTTAATAAAATAGCAAAATATTACAAGAACAATATCAAAATGTAGAATGTAAAAATAACATTAGTAATGTATTATTTCTTAAGATGAAGATTGAATCAGATGTATATCTTTGTGTGTGTGTGAAGCTGAGGCAGCTTCCTTCAATGTCTCGTGGTGTCTGTAGCAAATCTCTGCTCCTTCTGTTACTAGTTTTTACTCCTAAAATCTGACCCCTCCTTCCTAAAAAGGCTGGTTTAAGGTTCCTCGGAGTCTATAGCCATTATTTCCTAGAATGCTGACTTTGCTTTACTATCCATCTTCTCCTCCTTGATGCATAATATCCTGATCTTTATATCCCCCCTAACTGCTGTTGAATACCACCCCCTTGAGTTTTCTTTACCTTTTTAGGCACCAACGCTTTAAGGGCCCCAATGTTGCTGGTGGAAGTTCACCATAAAATGCTCCTGAGTGCTGAACTGGGTTGCTGTTATTAAGTTCAGGTTTCCAGGTGTATGCGTAGATCCTTTGTTTGAGAGCTCTAAAGTGACTTAGCCGGTTACCTCTCTTTATAATCTTCCTTGGTCACTTGCGACGTAACCTCTCATAGGGAGAGCTACTGTTTAAGTTTCAGGTACTGCAGTTTACTCTGGGTTTGATTCTAGAGGTACCTTTATTGGGTGCCTTGTATCTACGTTTGTTTTGTATATGTGCATTGATATTGATTTATCAAACTGCTTTGTTATATTTGTGTTATATTTTAATCTGCCAGTACAGCCCGCTTATCTTTTAAAAGGACAGTGTGTGCAATCTTTGTAGGTCTGCTGGGAGTTTCCAGCTAAGGTATTCTGTTTTTGTCAGCGAGGGTGAGGCCCTGTTAGGACTAGAAAGAGCAGAGGACCCAAACTTATAAGCGGTACACTAATACTCTTGTAAATTTCTTTTTTGCAAAGCATGGATAAAAGTTAAGAGGCAATATAGAAGGACTTATATAATAACTCAAGAAAAAAAGGGCAATGACTGAAAAGTGCAAACAGACCTGAGTTTATTATAAAAACAAGGGGGAAGATTATTTTTGATTGCTTGGTGTGAGTTACTGCAGTTAATATTTTTTAGTATTGCAGACAATGCAATTTTTCAACATGTAACAATACCCTTGTAAGTTTGAGATGGCAAAAAGCATTTCCAATTTTTGTGAAAAACCACCGATTAATTTGCTAATTTTAGAACACGGCAATTGGTTGGTAGAGCTTGTCTGCGGCGGCTTCCTCTGCATTCGCCTTTTCGATGCGTACAATGTAACTGCTTAGCCTTAGGGACTTGTTGTTTTATAATGAGTGAGACATTAAACCTCAGCAGTCATGTATTATATGGATAAGCCAGTTACTCATCTTTACTTCCCATTTTTATCTCTTTCATTTAAGAGGAGAACACCGCTCCCTGTTCCTCTGGGGGTCACCGCTTGAGTCTCTCTAATTATGTCTTGTCACTTTCCACCATCTTCTCATCGGAAATGAATAACAACTTATTACGGCACGATCCATGGGTGGAATTTACATACAAGGGTCTTGAATCCGGGGCTAAAAATACAACAGCTTAAAGACCATGAGCCCAAATGTTTTTTTTTTATTTGACCCAAACATTCTGTGTTCTCATTAGAGGAAAATATCTGTGTACAGTGCGGGTCATAACATCATTAGCAGTCCTCACATATGCTATAATTAACATTGTATTCAATGTATAAATAAACTTTTTTTTAAAGAGACACAGTCATCAACTATAAAGTGGTACTCTTATTACTTATTTAAAAAATGAATGTATAATACTTACCATTAGCACCTCTATAAAACTCAGTGTTACTTACCTCCAGAGTTAGGAGCAATATATTTGCCATTGCAGGGGCACCTGAAATTGCAGGAACACCTTCTAGAAAACCTACAAAGAGGTTCCCAATAAGCTCTTGGAATCACCTAACAATCACCTCACCTTGAAACAAGCTCCTGGATTCCCTAACGCCCAGACTTTTCAAAGAAAGACATACAGTATATCTGGCCTACTACCTATTCCTATGATGTTCTTTTGACTTTGTCGTAGAAGAAAGTCTTCCGGCCTGTTTTTGTAGATGGTACAATGTTTGACTCCCCTTATTCTTTACAGAGTGTTTTACCTTCCCCGATGTACCCATCCCTACAGCTTTCCCTGTACTTCCTTTTTTTTTTATTCACTTGCTTTCATACTGAAAAATGTATAAATAAAGAACATGCAAAAAACTGCAGGGACCAGCTGTCACAGAAGAACTGCCAACTGACAGGTCCTGCTTCATCTTGGTGGTGACCTGCCATTCTTTATGGATGCCAAATCCCACTTGTCTAATCAACAACCACCCTTCTATCACCTCTTGTCTCCCTTCCCCCCTCTTCACCCTCTGCACCTTCACTTGTTACATTCATGTGATAATTTTTGTAATAGTGATGAAAAAACACTTTATGCAGTGCCCATTTTTGAGGGTTGACCTGTTTATAGGTGGGTCTTGTGGTGGAGATTTGGGCCCTGAAGGTGATGGACTTCATTATTAATGTGACTTACAGTGATCTTTCAATGACTATAGTTTCAGAACATGTTTAGAATCAACAGAGACATCTTACCCTGCCATGGAATGTTATCTGGAATAGCTATCTGACATAAGTCTCTTCTGTGACCATTTGGTAGCACAATAATTTCACTTCAAAGGAGGTCGGAGGTGGGAAGGGAACAGAAATAACCTGGTCATAATATGGTAGCTGGTATGAGGGCCCCCCACCCCCATTGACTCAATGTAGCAGTTTTAGCATATGTAAGGATGGGGGGGGGGGTTACAAGTGTGTATATATTGGAACCCAGATCACTGCCCACTCTCTTCGGCTCACAGTCTAGATGAAAGATGTAAAAAGCAAAAAAGGGAAATGGCACTGTTCTATGTGAAAAAAACATATGTATATAACTATTTATAGTATGTGTACCACTGAATATATATATATATATATATATATATATATATATATATATATATATATATATATATATAGTGTAAAAACTATATGTATCCAGCAAGGACATTGATCCCATTGATCACATGACTGGAGAGAGGAACGAGAAGGTGCTTTCAAAACTTTACAGAAACAACTCCATATATACACATAGTCGGGAGAATCATGTCATGCACCTGTAAATAACGCATATATGTGGATATTTGGTTGGGATTTACGTTGCAGAGGGGAGACACTGGAGTCTCCTTCCCTTCTGCCCGTGGATGATCTTTTGCCCTGAAGCTGGGAACCAGGGGGATATCGCAACTCTGAGACCGGGATGACATCATTTACACTTCACGCTTGTACCCCTGCAGGAGTGAAGCGCTCTGGTGAGTGAAAGCACAAGAAGGGAGCACAGTGACTTTTATCAGCACATTCTCTGCTTATTCTTCAGGAAAAAAACTTTCACTCATTGGAGGAAGCACTATGTCACTTTATATGGATACTTATTTTTAATAATTTTTTGGCTTATTACTGGATATCACCCACAGCAGTTATATTGAGTTTATATGTTTATATTTTGATATTTATCACACAGCTTGTTATTGTTGATTATTGGGCATTATTAACATCAGCTGATGTTATTTATTGATTGCATCTCTATATATACACTTTTACACATATATATTTTTGTATCTTGTATCTTTTGCACAAATTAATCTTGAAGCACATGTCACTTTTTATCGCCATGTGAAAGGAAGGATTTGTCCTTGCTGGATACATATAGTTTTTACACCTTATATATATGTACGTACATATATATATATATATATATATGTATATTCGGTGGTACACATACTATAAATAGTTATATACATATGTTTTTTTTTCAAATAGAACAGCACCATTTACCTTTTTTGCTTTTTACACTTTGATTGGATTTCACCTAGACTTTTTTATAGAGGGGCAGCAGTTACATACATCCTAAGCGCGGATTCCTCTGATAATCTAGATGAAAGATGGCCACACGTAAGAATATCTGTGTAATGTATGCTCTTATCTCTCATTACTTCTTCCCTAACCTTTTCTATTGTAGGATTTTGCCTTAATATATTATTAATCTCTTGAGCATGGGTATGACCATTATAGCAATATTTTGTATCATTGGTAGCATCTTTGTTTTAAGGTTGTATCCTCCACGCTATATTTGGTAATCTCTAATGTTTCTTTTCGGTATAAATAAATGTAATTATTTTCTTTTCGCACTATCGTTCCTTTTTTAATTCTTACATAGACAAAGGTTTAATTACTCCATATAAGTGAGGTAGGTAAAAATCCCCTTGACAGATGGTGCCCCTTGTGTGAGAAAGTTTAATGTTGGGGTGAATGCGATTTCTTGTATGGAAGACAGAGCTGGTTTTTTGTTTACCTGTCTCCTATCTGAATACCCAGACTAAAAAAACTTATCAGAACTTTCCTGCTTACCTTTTGTCTATACTAATACTTTGATGAGACTGATTTTGAAAAATGTATATAAGAAATAAAATTGTAAGTACGAATAAAGGCTCCATTTGGAATCTTGTAAGGCAGTGGAAAAGGATATGTGTTTGCCAAAAAGCTATTTCAGTTGACCCTTTGAATGAGATTAGGCCAATCATTGTGATTGAAACGCACCGGTGGGCATAGAGCTACGTTTCCACTGATGCAACTCTAAGGTCGCACGATTGAGTGTGACCGAGGTGCGACTTTAATGCGACTGTGGTGTGGCTTTGAAGGCGACTTTGATCCAAATTTATACTCTGGGTCAGAGTCGCATCAGAGTGGTGCAGGTACCTTTTCATAGTCGTTGCAGCTTTGAGCCACATAGATGGGGACTCATGCTATTGAAATCAATGGGCTTCGACTTGTAATGCAACTTTGTGTCCAAAGTCACATGGCAAATTGCATTAGTGGAAACAGAGCCTATCACACTGAATGATCTTTATATGTATGAATTAGGGCTGCACCTGACGATTGTTTTCATGGTCGATTGGATGGCCAATTGTTGTTTTGCTTGATCGATTAATCGTTTGATAGCCTTGGGAAAAAAGTGTATGATTTGGTTAATGTGTGGGGTTTCAAGAAAGAGGCGGGTTTTTCTTAGATAGCTCTATGCAGTGGTGAATGTAAATGACCAACTATATGGTTAGGGAGCAGGGTGTCTGGTCCACTCTGGAAGTGGCAGACAGGAGAGATATGCTGTGTGTACTGTTGGGGTGGAGTCTGGTGGATATCATCAGACTGAGAGACCAAATTTTTTTATTTAAACAAAACACAATGTCTTCCTTTAAGAAGGATGTCATTTTGGGAGCGTTCGTTTAATTTTTTCGGCCATTGGTGGGGTCGGAGCGACATTTATTTTCAACTACAGTGATGGGAAGATTTGGAGATAATAGGGAACTTCTTGGTCAAGGGAATTTTCAGACAGTGTATGTGGTTTTCGTTCAGAAATTACATTTTACATTTTAATTGATTTTAAAAAACAGAATGTTAAAAACAAGTTAAAATTTCAAAATTTTTTCATTCAGTGAATGTACAAAGATTTTTCTTATATGTATTCTTGTCTGAGGGTTGATCCATGTGGCCAGCATGGGGGCTCGGTGCATGCCTATGCAGCTTGCTTTTGATCTGTTTTTGCAGTGCTTTTTGCTGTGCATTTTGATTTTTGCGCACGTGATTTTGCTGCGATTTGCGTTTTTTTTTCTTTTTTTTTTTTTTTTTTGCCAATTTGTTGGTGGTCAGATAAAAAAAAAAAACATGGGTTGCTGCAGGGGCGCATTGCATGCTTTTCTGCAGCTTCTCCATTGAAGTGTGTTGAACCAAAAAAACACTGTTTTGCGTTGAGGGAGAAGTCCCTGGCCCTTTCCAGGTACGCTGCGGCTGAAGATAGCATAGATGTGAACGTGTCTCATGGGAAACCATGTAGGTGAACTGTGGGGCGTTTCTGCAAGAGGCACCAGAGGGCCCGTGGATGTGAGCCAGGTCTAGGACGTTTATTAACATAATGGGGTTGAGAAGGCTAGGGTTGGCCCTTTGTGGTGCAGGGGGGGAACAGATAGTCACTACTGTAAGGGGTTCATTTTTTACTGTAGAACGGTGAAAGTTATCTTTACATTTGCGATTGTTTGCTCTTTTTTGTACTATAGAGGGCTCATTTTTTTTTTTTTAACCCCATTGTGTTCCCGGCCGATTGATCGATTGTGAAGGTAGTAATCGAATCTGTCTCTTTTTAAACTACTAACTGGATGGTGAGCTTTGTAATTAGACCTGTAAACACTGGCTATACTGGCTATATTGTAAACTGCTACCAATCATATTAAAATTAGGTGTGCATCAGTTAACTGCCTCCTGTACTACAAGCACGCATAGGGTCCTGATTATCCAAGTTTGTGCTAATCATTATTGAGATAACAGAAGTAATAGCCCTTTGTTAAGCATTTCTTTTAGAATACTTATGAAAAGTCCACGGGGGGGGGATTGAACGATTATAGTTTGGAAAATCTCCAGGCTAATATTTTTGAAGGACTATAGTCAGAACAGGGAATGTTAGGAGTAGTACGCTAGCAGCCCCGCTCAGGCCATGTAAAATAACCGCTCCAAAAGGAAAGCGCAGGGTTCTCTGTACGCAGAGTCCGCCAAAAAATTGTTCTGACAAGTAGTGAAAAAAAACAGCAACGGTGACAGGGGCAGTACCTGTCAACCCAATCACGATTCAGAGGGTCGCTACCTCTGGGGGATCAACCTATAAAAGGTTGGGAAATCAGGGCAGGGTCCAAGCGTCCATAAGGATGGGTTAAATATGGGCCCTAGGATATTCATGATTGGTATTGTTGGACGAGGAAGAGGTGTTCAAAGAAAGGTTAAAACTTAAAGTATGGGAAGATCTGTACCGTGATCATCACACAAAGATGACACGGCCATATGACTTCAGTTGCCCAGTCAGATAGATGCAACGGATTTAGGTCTGAATTCAGGGGGACATCCTCCACACCTAAGGTATGTACCAATAAGAATAAATCCCAGGAAGGTAAGAGCTCTTTTAAAATTGCCCCTATATTTTGGAAGCTGCAGGTAAAAACTACTAATCCAGAAAAAGTCATCCCACATTCTCAGTTGTCTAAAACAAAGCCTTGTGTTAATAGATGTTGGACCACTTTAGATAAGATGAAATGTCACTTATGTGGTTTATTTGGCCATCGTGAAATTCTGTCCGTCCAGATCCAGTCAAAAAGTCAGTAAACATAATCCATATAGGACCACAAGACGTGATTATGAAGTGTACTCAGTGCGCTTTGCAAAGGGGCCTAGGTGTAAGAAGTATGAACCGCCTAGGTCATGGGTCCCATTCCAAAATCCTGAGAATGCAACCATACAGGCAGAGAAGGGGCTAATGAAATGGGATGGATTTCTGAAAGAATTTCAACCTTACCAAACAGATATTATGGGTTTAAGAAGTACAGGTTATTATAGAAAGCCTGCTGATATGTGTGATGTCTTTAACCTAGCTAATTGTGTGAGTGTGTGAAATATGCAATATATATTGTCAGGGGCGTAACTAGAAATAGCAGGGCCCCATAGCAAAATGTTGTATGGGGCCCCCCTGCAAACAGCCCCCTCCACAGCTGCCCTAGTGTCAATGCAGCGTGACCTGTGCCACATACAGCGTGACCTGTGCCACATACAGCGTGACCTGTGCCCAATGCAGCGTGACCTGTGCCCAATACAGAATGACCTGTGCCCCATACAGCCTGGTCTGCCTGTGCCCCATACAGCCCCACCTATGCAGAGGAAGAGACAAGCCACCCGGATCAGCAGAGAGCGGGATTGCCCACTGTAATAGCTTTCATTTGAATTTCCTGTCTTCCTGGGGCTCATCGTCACATAGCCCCACCTCATGGCCCGACACCTTTGATGAGGTCACATGTCCTGCATTGGATCGGCGTTCTGTCTATCAAAGGCACCGGGCCAAAAGGTGGAGCTATGTGATGTGAGCCCCGGGAACACTGGAAGTTCTAATGAAAGCTCTTAAATCAGGCAATACAGCTCTCTGCTGATACGGACAGCTCGCCTCTTCCTTTCCTCTCTCTTCCCCTGGCTGGGAGACTGTGCCGGCGGTACTCTTATCCTCACTGGGCCCCACTCGGCTGCGGGCCCCATAGCGCCCGCATGGGTCGCTATGGTGGTAGTTACGCCCCTGTATATTGTGTTGTGTGATGTTTGTCTCAGCTGCTGACAGCCCACCCAAATGACCCCTCCTTCTTTTTCACCAGATCTGTGAAAGTGAAAAGCGAACTGTATTGACATGCAAATTACCTGAGCCAAGATAGTTATCTGTAAAACTGAATTGAAAGGGGAATTTACTAAATTGTGTTTGTTTTCCAGAGAAGACAGTTCTGCGAGAGGTTCTTTGTGGTGAGGTATTATGATCTGTTGATAAATGGTACCGCTAAAAGGTTTATTACGAGTTGCTAATTTTTTTTCTCACCATGGTGAACACATTTTTTTGGGGGAATTATTGGTATACCATAAAACAAAAATCCACGTGGTATTAATATGTATTAAGTAATACATATTAATGATAAGTTGAGCTCAACAATTTATGGTATTTCAAGAAAAAAAGTGCACTGTTTATGTAATGTAATGTAATGTATATTTGTGTTTCATATGCTAATGTCTTGTTACAGGTATATAACCATTGGTTTATTTTGTTTCTAGGAGGAAAATGGAATGTTTATTACTAAATTTTATTGGTGTTTTATTCCTCAGATTCGATAATTGGGTTTCATGGCTTTAAAGGGCACATCGGTCGGCCCGTGTACCCGCTACTGTTCAGTGATCCCGGCGCCTCAGTACTGCAAGGGATTTTTCTTTGCCCTTTGGCCAGTTGTGTTTGGTAGCAGAAGTTCCTCGAGTTGGATACACATTATGCAATTTTTGTTTTCCAATTTCCTTTAGATTTGCCTTCAGATGTGTAGTACGAGGGCCTGCCTGATGGCATACAAGTTGAGAGTGTATAGGTCTGGCCTCATATTGTATAGTTTTGGTTGAGTCTGGAGAAAAGTTGTGCAGGAAGATTGTATGGGATGTTTCCAGCTCTTGGCTGTTCCAAGAGCCCTCGCTTCCGATATATGTGTAGGAATGCCGTATTCTCCTCAGTTAATACCTATAGGTGTCCTTCTTGTCCTAGACTCCTTGCGTACCTTAACTAGTGGTCTGTGTCCTGCATGCCAGGAAGACCAGTGCCCCAGTGTTGCACTATGCCCCTGTCATTCATGTGAGTTCTGTCTGAATATTGTAGACAGTTTATTTTGTAGGGGCGAAGGATAACATGGTCTGATTACGGAATTGATAACGGAGGGAGAAAGTGTGCAGCCTCTATAAAGAATTGAGTGTACCTGTTGGCAGTTGCTTTTCAATCCGGGTATTCAGACTATTTCCCATCCTTAGAAAAAAGAGAGGCTTAATGGAGACTGTCTTTGGAGCTGGAGGTGGAGCACTGGGTATCTTAAAACACTATGGAGCTGGAGATACTCAGGACCACATTGGGAAGGGAAGGGATTAGGAAAGCCAACTTGCTCTGTCCACCATCACTTTGCAAGGACAGGCAGGTTGGGGTAGTATCCAGTTCCAGGATCGTCAAAAATCTAACTTGCACTGTTCTCATCTCTAATGGCAGGGATGGAATATTGTGCACATATCATGGTCAATCTGGGTACTATCCTATCAGACGCTACTGTGTTACACCCTGGAGTCCATCTTGTTCTGATGGTTTGAGTCTGGACAGCCTCAGATGACTGGTACTGATGAGTGCTGGGGAAAGGAAGGTGTTGTGCTATGGGAAAAAGCAACAATGCTGGCACAGAGGGGGTCGTGTCTAATGGATGCCGGGGTAGTGCCACAACTGGTCCTAAACAAAGTTAAAAATACTTGAGACCTGAGACCAGGTTACTGGTGCTGGTATCATGCACTGTTTTCAGCATCAGGTTAAATGGTACTCAGCAGGGTACACTACCTCGGGGAGTCTATGGTACATCTCCTCTGGCCCTTGGCATGGATATAGCAGGAACACCAGGTTGTACCCCGATCACCCGAGGAAAGGTTTTATAGCAAACCTGACATCCCCTTACACCTACTGAAACTTCCGTTGGGATTCGGGGAGGAGTTAGAAGTTGGGTAGTTTGGGCAACAGAATTTAGATGCAGAGTGAATTTCAGAGTGCCAACAGTCTGTGTAGGGCATGAATAGAAGGACCCTGCTCATGGGGTTTATGATCTAAGGAGAGGAGGGTGGTACAAAAACAATAGCGGCTGGGAATATGGAGCTGGCTGAGGTAACATTTTTTTTTTTCCCAAATAACGTTTTTTATTATCAATCTTATTTGCAGTACATTATGTAAAAGAAAAAGATAAATGTAAAGGCAGTACATGAATGTAAGTTATTATATATATTGCTGATGCTAGACATCTATTCACGAGTGCTAAAACATTGCTAAATGCCAATGGTGATCTAGCATCTGTCTTTTAGTAAATCTATTGGCATACATGTAACGGTTATACTGTTGCAACACTGTAACTTTATTATCTGTAACTATAGAAGTCACAGGGGTATACAGTATAGGAGTGTAAAAGGGGGGTAAAAGAAAAAGGAGGGGGTAAGAAGGGGGGTTTAGAGGTTATAGAAGTGGTGGTGTTACCTGATCATGGTGGGTCCTCCCGGAGGTGCCATAGCTCCCAGACCCTGTTATGTGCCTCCAATCTATCTTGTATTCTGGCCCTCATTTTCTCTGTCACTTCCACATCCTTAATTCTGGAATAAAGATCCTCAGCGGAGGGTGGGGTGGTGCGTTTCCAGTGTAATGCTATGAGGCATCTTGCTGCTGTTAGAATATGACGCACTAGCTTCTTGTATGGGGTAGGAAGCTTAAGTGGTGACAGGCCCAGCAGAAAGAATTTTGGGGACGCCTGGACCTGTGTGTCCAGGAGGCGAGCCAGTAATTGTTGAACTGTGGACCAGTAAGGGGATAGTAATGGGCAACTCCAGTATATATGTAAGAAGGTGCCCTTTGCTCCCTGGCATCGCCAGCACCTATCGGAACTATTGGGGAAAATGGCGTGGAGCGCCTCTGGAGTCATGTACCAGAGTAGGAGGATTTTATAAGAATTTTCCTTATATAATGTGCATATTGAGCTCTTTGCCGCTTGGGACCATATTGTCTGCCATTGTGTTATAGGGATTTCCTCGCCGAGGATCCTCTCCCATTTAATCATATAAGAATGTTTGCTTTGCCCTTCCCGGGAAAATGTGTTTAGGATCTTATATATACCCGATATGAGTCCTTTCTGGGTATAACCTGCCAAAATTATAGTTTCAAATGGGGATGGGGGTGAGAATTGCAGGGTAAGCATAATGTCGGATTTGTAAATACCCATAGAACACCTGTCTGGGAAGTTCATATTTGTTTTGTAGGTCAGTGAATGACAATAGTTTCTGTGTCCTAGGGTCCGCCAGATTCCCAAAGTGGAATAAATTCCGGGATGTCCAGGGATGTGACATTTGATAAGATAGACTATCCGGCACTTTGGGATTACAGATGAAAGAAGTCAGGAGTGATTTTTCTGATGACAGTCCATGAGAGTGAGCCATTGTACGCCATATCCGTCTCAATTGAGACATGGGACCCAGCATACGCTCGGGGGCTACGTCCGCATTCGCACTCCACAATAGATTATTTGGATGTATGGGAGCTAGCCATAATTTTTCGATTTCTGTCCATTTATTGTAAGATTTGTGGGTAAACCACAAAGCTACTGCTCGCAGCTGGGCTGCCTGATAATATTTAATAATGTTAGGGAACGCTAATCCCCCTTCACTGCGGGACGCCATTAACACTGATCTCGGTACCCTGTGTCTTTTATAATTCCAAACATAATGAAGTAGATCAGACTGGAGTTTTTTCAGATGGTTGTATAGAATTGATATGGGTAGTGTTTGGAAAAGATATAGGAGCTTCGGGAGGACAGTCATTTTAATCGAAGCAATTCGTCCTAATAGAGAGATATGATGTTTTTTCCATTGGAGCACTGAGGATCCGATAGAACGGAACAGGGGGGGGGGAGTTTTCTTGGTACAAAGTGTTGAATTTGGAGGTGATAAAGGTTCCCAGGTACTTCAGGGCGGTCGATTTCCATGTGAATGGAAAAATTGGATTTTAAGAGTGCGACCTCTGTAGCAGGGATATTAATTGGGAGTGCCTCTGACTTTGACGTGTTAATTTTATATCCGGAGAGAGCACGAAAGTGGTCTAATTCTGTATGCAAAATCGGAAGGGTAACATGGGGTTGAGTCAATGTGAGTATGATATCATCAGCGAAGAGGGAAATTTAGAACTCCCTACCTCTAACCGAGATCCCCCGAATATCTGGATTGTTCCTAATGGATGCGGCCAGGGGTTCGACGCAGAGTGCAAATAGCAGGGGTGAGAGTGGACACCCCTGTCTGGTGCCATTTGCCGAGGTAACATTTTAGGTGGAGATGGGGTAGGCTTCCCGGAATAAAAGTTTTTTTAGGGATCACCTAGGTGTGAAAAGGGTAGGGCTTGGCTGGACATATTGGGGTGGGGAGTTCCAGAGGTTCTGGAGCTGTCCTGAGGTTGAGCATGGGAGGAGATAACAAGGGAGCTGAAAATCAAGATGTCTTAGGAGGAGTGAAGTGGACGATTTGGGTGATCTCAAGATGTATGTGATGGGGAAAGTTTATTTCACTGCCTCCGACCCTTCTGATAAAATAAATCTCCGCACTTGCACGCAGAAGCAACAATCTCTCTCTGTCTCCGTGCAGCTTGTCAGTGTCAGTACTGTCAGAGCAGTGCAGACTACAGTCGTGGGTGCTAGAAGCACCGGCCATCCGGCCATCCAGGATTCTTCCAGGCTCCCCAGCTCCCAGCGGACCTCAGCTGACTGACCGGGTTCCCCAGCAGCCCTAGCAACATCAGGAACGGTAGCGGCTCACCTCGGCCCCCTCTCTCCATCGCGCCGGCCGCTACCGCTACCGCCGCCGCTGCCTCAGCTCCCCAGCAGTTTCTCAGCCGTCCGACTGGGTGCCCAGCAGCCCCCAGCAGCCCCAAGCTCCATCCAGAACGGTGGCGGATCAACCCGGCCCCCCCCTCTATCGCGCCGGCCGCTACCGCTGCCTCTGGACATCTGTCCAGCCATCCAGCCTCCAGTCCAGGACTCACCGCGGCTCCGGCCTAGCGCGCTGCCCTAGCCCAGCCTGGTTGCCTTCCTCCCTTGCTCCCCCCTGCCTCCACCCGATCAGCAGCCCCCCCTCTCCTTACTATAGCCACCAGTGCTGACGCGATCGTTGGGATCATCACCTAGGATAGACCGCGGCTCGGGCCTAGTCCGGCGGTCATCTTGGGACACCCAGACATGGCGGCAGCACCCCCCAGCTACCCTGAGCGCTCCTCGCACTCACAGAAGGACCCACCGGGACCCCGGTCCACCTCACCCCCTCCCAAACCTCTAACCTTCAGTGCTCCTCCACAGCGTTGATCCCACCACGGCTCGGGCCTAGTCCGGCGGCCATCTTGGTACTCCCAGTTGCGCCGTAGCTCCCTACCGGCTGCCCGGAGCCCTCCCAACCCCACAGCAGTACTCCACAGGGACCCACTAGCCCTCCCACCAGTGCACCGCCACAGCCGCCGTCTAGTCACCTCGTCCCTAGCCGCTAGACTCGGGGGACAGACCACGGCTGCGGCCCAGCTCCGGCCCACCTCCTCAGCTCACCCCTCTCTCTACGCGGGCAGCGTGCCATCCATACCCCTAAGACCACACCGGACCTCACCGCAGAGAACGGGGTGATACTGAGAGCAGGACAATCCTCAGCTCAGGCCTTGCACTGGCGTTCCTCATGATCCTTCCAGACGTGGCGCAATACCAGTAAGTACTAGCCTAGGTCAACCCTAGTGCCCGCTCTTGCCCCCCATCCACCCCCCTCCCCTCTCTCATCACCGACCAACCCGGGTCAGGTAAGTTCGCGGGCCCTCCAGCAGTTGATCCAGGGACCACGGTCCGATCGCCTCCGGGGGTCAGGAAGGAATTTTTTCCTCTGCTGTAGCAATTGGCTAGCTCAGCTAGGGGTTTTTCGCCTTCCTCTGGATCAACAGGAAAGCGGTAGGCCCGCGTGGCCCCCTCCACCACCACAGTCCCATTCGCACCATCATCTATGCCACCCTGAAGCAGCGGCATTCTTCAGACCATCATCTTCTCAGCAACAGAAACAGCGGCACCCTTCAGGACCACCAATTTCCAAACAACCTCACCATCGCCATTTCAGTATCATCACCGAATAATCCTACCATCAGCAATTTTCTCACCATGTGCAACTTCAAGTACTCAGCGGACGCTCTCCACAAGCTAAGAAATACCACCTCAACATTAACAACTTCCGTACATAAAATACTACAGAAAGAACAACTTCTAAGGAACAACCTACAATCAACCATCAAATATATGAAGACAACAATTCAACCACAACAATTAGCATGCGCACTGATCAACACCAGATCTGCAGTCAAGCACAGACTGGAGGTACACGACTTCATCACCCAAAACAACATAGATTGCCTCTTCATTACGGAAAGTTGGCTAACACCCGACTGCAACGCCATCCTAACCGAATTAGTACCTGAGAACTACAGGATCCTAACGGAGCACAGAACAGGAAAAAAAGGAGGAGGCCTAGCAGTGATCTTCAAATCTCACCTCGCGCTCACCAAACCAACTGTACAGAATTCAGTGCCTTTCATGGAGACACTCACCCTACATCTTCAAACAACACCCCAAGACACTATCCACATATTTCTATGTTACAGGCCACCAGGACCGAAGACCAATCTCCTTACACCCCTCACAGAATTCATGTCAACGCACACCCTGAAAGCCAGAAACTTTTTAGCACTTGGAGATTTCAACCTCTGGGCAAACTCCACCCAAGACCCTATTGCCACCGCCTGCATTAACCAACTGAAAGAACTAGGTCTTCAGCAACTGATAAATGCTCCCACACATGGTTCAGGACACATTCTGGACCTCATCTTCAAACAAAATATGGACGTCAACATATTCGACAACCTACCGCTACCATGGACGGATCAAATTTGAAATCGCCACCAACACCACTCTCCAAAAACGGAAACAGGCAAATACAACACGCTGGACAAGATCTCAGCAGAAACTACACTCCGAATTCTTCAAAACCACACTATCAAGCAAAATAGCAATGCTAAACTTAAACCACTCAACGGAACAAACACTCAACTCCTTAAACAAGGCATTACTACAAACAGCGGACTCAGTGGCTCCAAAACGTAGAACACACAACCGCAGAATAAACTCTGGATGGTTTAATGGCACTCTTACTTTACTAAAGCAGGAACGCAGAAGAGCTGAAAGAGCCTGGAGAAGAAACTCCACAAAAGGAAAACCTCACAAACTACAAAGCACTCACGGATAAATATCACAAAGCAATCTTCAAAGCAAAAAAGGAACACTTCTCAAACACCATCTCAACAGCCCTAAACCACCCTCGGGAACTCTTCAAAATAGTCACTAAGACTATGAACCCTACCTGCCTAGAGCCCCCAGGAAACGAAACCCAAGAATTCTGCAATGAGTTATCAGATTTTTTTATCGACAAAATCGACAACATCCGGAAATCAGTTAAACAGAAAAAAACAACCAACCTCATCCAACTAAAGCAAAAAGAAAAAATCGACACGATCATCACACAAGCACCAAATTTTTCACTGATCCCAATCACCACTGACACCACCAAAAACATCATCAGAAGCCTCAAAGACAGCACATCACCAAACGACATCATTCCCACAAAACTCCTGAAAGAATGTTCCGACATCTTGGCTCCTACTATAACTCACCTCATAAACCAGTCATTCAAAGAAAGGACTGTCCCAACTGCCTTCAAACATGGCATCATCAAACCCCTCCTAAAGAAACCCAACCTCGACCCTAACCATCGCAGACCGATAACAAGCCTCAACACAATCTCCAAGATCATGGAGAAAGTAGTAGTACAACAGCTACAACACCACCTGGACACACACAATTTCCTGGATCCTCTGCAATCAGGCTTCCGCCCAGGCCATGGAACAGAAACGGCACTCCTCAAAATATGGGACGATGCCCTTGAAGCAGCTGATGATGGAGAATCTTGTCTCCTGGTACTGTTGGACCTCAGTGCAGCGTTCGATACAGTGGACCACAATACTCTACTCATCCGCCTCACAGAGGTAGCAGGAGTCACAGGGTCAGATCTACAATGGTTCGCATCCTTCTTAGGGAATCGCTCTCAGACAGTGAAACTAGGAGAATTCTACTCTGAAACCCATGCAATCTCTTGTGGAGTCCCTCAAGGATCACCCTTGTCACCAGTGCTCTTCAACATCTACATCTGCCCACTCCTCAAAATCATCAGAAAATCGGACCTCTGCTTCCACTCATACGCTGATGATACCCAACTCTACCTCCACATCACCGGAGAAAAAGTCCACCTTCAGCAACTAGAAAAATGCTGCACTCTGATAGACGACTGGATGACTACTAGCTCTCCCAAACTCAACAGATCAAAAACAGAGCTTCTTCTACTACATGGAAACGAAAATTCCAAAACTAAGACCTCATGGACACCTCCCACCATCTTTGGACAGACCATCTCGCCAAGCACCAAAGCCAAGAGTCTCGGAGTCATCTTTGACTCAGAAATGTCAATGGATGCACAAATAGGATCAGTAGTCAGCGGATCTCACCATCTCCTCCGCCTGCTACGTAGACTCATTCCATTCGTGCCAGAAGAGGACAAAGCAGCAGTAGTTGGAACAATCATCAACTCCAGACTCGACTATGCAAACTCCCTCTACATAGGACTACCCCAATATCAGCTTGCGCGCTTACAACTCATCCAAAACACGGCGGCAAGACTGTTAACAGGAAAAAAACCCTGGAAATCCATCTCCCCTTCCCTGAGGAGCCTACATTGGCTAACCGTAAAGAATCGGATCACCTTCAAGACCCTCTGCCTCACCCACAAATGCATATACGGAAATACTCCTCAATACCTATGCGAGAAAATAAAACGCTACACACCGAATCGCAGTCTTCGATCTTCTAACCATAACCTCCTCCTTATTCCAAAAACCCGCTACAAAACAAAGGGAGAACGAAGATTCGCAGTCCAAGGACCACGGCTATGGAACGCTCTACCTACTCACATTCGCATGGAAGAAAACCATCAGGCCTTCAGAAAGCAACTCAAGACCTACCTCTTCTGAGAAGCTTGACAACACAGGACGGATCCAGCGCCTTGAGGCGATTCAGTTCGCAACTGCATCGCTATACAAATCATTCATTCATTCATTCATTCATTCATTCATTCATCAAAAGAGGTTAATCCAAATATCTCAAACTAAGCTTTCTTAGTGGGAAAAGTTTATTTAGGTACAGTCTTAGGGCCACAGCTTTAGTAAACTCCACCCTGTTGCTGTCCTGATGTGGGTAGCTATTAAGAGACCGATGTAGAGTATTGTGCGCATTTAAAAAGGGGACCCTAGAACTATATTTTTCTTTTTGTTGTTTTGGGAAAAAGCCTCTAAAATAATTTTGAGCAATAAAATGCAGCCGGGTTTGACTACATTTGAAACGTTTTTGGCAACCATTGTTTTATTCTCTCCTTTTTTTGGTATTTTTTTTTACCCGACTTGTACATTTTTAGTGACAGTGATCCTGTTCACCTGTTGATCACCAATATGGAAGAGGAGTTATCTATATTTATTTTTTTTCTCTTTTAAATGTAATTATATTTAAGGCAGCAATACAATGTAAATATTCAGTGAATAAAAGTGATCAGTGACCACACAGAGTGATGTAACCTTTTGGGCTTTTTATTTTTTTTTGTTCCTCTTTATTTTTTTTTTTGCTAAGTTGCTGCTGCAACAACTGCAATGTATTATTTTTTCAAGGCAGTTTATAATAATTTTTCAGGACAGTTATATATTGTTTGTTTGTTTTTATGAATGCAGATTCAATGCTCTTTGACATAAAGTGAAATGTGTGTGATAAATGGTCTGGGTTGAAGCAGCATTAAACCTGTATGTTTTTTAAATTTTTTGCTTATTTTTATTTTTTTATTTTTATTTTCTCGTTCCTACTTTCTTTGTTTCATATTCTTATCTTTAATTACTTTAAGTAATGGTACCAGTCCATTAGCTGATAAGGTTCCTCTATATCTTTAAAAGTAAATGTATTAGTCTTCTGGAACTTTTGTTTGAATATCAGAGATGAGCTGTGAATTGTTTACCATTTCTGCAGGATTCCGTTTTTAAAAGTCCAGTGGGTCCTATAGAATGGTTTCCTGAAACCTACAAGTACCATATTTCACAAAGTATCCCTGGACATCCAGGTCTTATGTCTTAATGTAATTCTACCTCCCCTAGTCTGCCTACTGCTTTAACCTGAGCCCCGTGAGCAGGTGTGGTGAACCCAGGGACCTGGCAATAGCAGGCAGTGTTGACTATGCCTACCATCAAGGGCCATGGATGATACTGGCTGTTGATCGGACTCTGTACCCTGTGGGGATCCCACTTTACTTGTCCACATTACACCCCTTATAAGGATTTAGTCTTACTGGCCAACCCTCTGCTCCTGTCCAGCATTCCTCCAATACCTGTACACTGACGTTCTCCTTACTTTTTTTTTGTATTCATGCACGACTGTCCAGAGGCCTGCCCGACCACCACCTGAAGAAGCAACGACAACCTAGTTATTTCTTGAGACAAATGTGCCAGGAATAAGACTCTCCTGAACTTTCCTTCACCATGCTGAAAAGTGCTGTCTCACGGTCCGATCCAATCGTTACAATCATTACACCATATTCCCAAGTTACAGGACTAGATATGCCAGGATCCCACCATCAATGTTGGAGTTCCGCTCTTCCAAGGCAGGAGGGCGATGAAACAGTGCAGTACAGGGACTCATGGTTCGGATGTGAAGTCTCAAAGGCACCAGGATTGCTTTGCTGTCTCAAGTCTACCTCGATGGGTTCCGGCGTGTTCAAGAAAGGAAGAGGATGCCTCAGTGGTGGTGGGGAAGGGTCGCGGCTTCTGGACTCTTGTGGGCGAGTACGGGATCATTGAGGGAGGGCATAAGTTCAAGAAAGAGCTTCAGGGAGGACTGTGGTGGAGATTTGGGCCCTGAAGGTGATGGACTTTATTATTAATGGGACTTACAGTGATCTTTCAATGACTATAGTTTCAGAACATGTTTAGAATCAACAGAGACATCCAGGGGCGTAACTACCACCATAGCGACCCATGCAGGCGCTATGGGGCCCGCAGCTGAGTGGGGCCCAGTGAGGATAAGAATACCGCCGGCACAGTCTCCCAGCCAGGGGAAGAGAGAGGAAAGGAAGAGGCGAGCTGTCCGTATCAGCAGAGAGCTGAATTGCACGATTTAAGAGCTTTCATTAGAACTTCCAGTGTTCCCGGGGCTCACGTCACATAGCTCCACCTCTTGGCCCGGTGCCTTTGATAGACAGAACGCCGATCCAATGCGGGACATGTGACGTCATCAAAGGCGTCGGGCCATGAGGTGGGGCTATGTGACGATGAGCCCCGGGAAGACAGGAAATTCAAATGAAAGCTATTACAGCGGGCAATCCCGCTCTCTGATGATCCGGGTGGCTTGTCTCTTCCTCTGCATAGGTGGGGCTGCATGGGGCACAGGCAGACCAGGCTGTATGGGGCACAGGTCATGCTGTATTGGGCACAGGTCATGCTGCATTGGGCACAGGTCACGCTGTATGTGGCACAGGTCACGCTGCATTGACACTAGGGCAGCTGTGGGGGGGGGGGGGGGGGCTGTTTGCAGGGGGGCCCCATACAACATTTTGCTATGGGGCCCTGCTATTTCTAGTTACGCCCCTGGAGACATCTTACCCTGCTGTGGAATGTTATCTGGAATAGCTATCTGACAATAGTCTCTTCTATGACCATTTGGTAGCACAATAATGTCACTTCAAAGGAGGTGGGAGGTGGGAAGGGAATAGGAATAACCTGGTCATAATATGGTAGCTGGTAAGAGAGCCCCCCACCCTCATTGACTCAATGTAGCAGTTTTAGCATATGGAAGGAGAGGGAGGCGGGTTTACAAGTGTGTATATATTGGAACCCAGATCACTGCCCACTCTCTTCGGCTCACAATCCAGATGAAAGGTGGCCACACGTAAGAATATCTGTGTAAAGTATGCTCTTATCTCTCATTACTTCTTCCCTAACCTTTTCTATCGTAGGATTTTGCCTTAATATATTATTAATCTCTTGACAGCATGGGTATGACCATTATAGCAATATTTGGTATCATTGGTAGCATCTTTGTTTTAAGGTTGTATCCTCCACGCTATATTTGGTAATCTCTAATGTTTCTTTTCGGTATAAATAAATGTAATTATTTTCTTTTTGCACTGTTATGCCCTGTACACACAGTCGGACATTGATCGGATATTCCAACAACAAAATCCATGGATTTTTTCCGATGTTGACTCAAACTTGTCTTGCATACACACGGTCACACAAAGTTGTCAGAAAATCTGATCGTTCTAAACGCAGTGGCGTAAAACACATACGTCGGGACTATAAACGGGGCAGTAGCCAATAGCTTTAGTCTCTTAATTTATACTGAGCATGCGTGGCACTTTGTGCGTCGGATTTGTGTACACACGATCGGAATTTCCGACAACGGATTTTGTTGTCGGAAAATTTTATAGCAAGCTCTCAAACTTTGTGTGTCGGAAATTCCAATGGAAAATGTGTGATGGAGCCCACACACGATCGGAATTTCTGACAACAAGGTCCTATCACACATTTTCCATCGGAAAATCCGACCGTGTGTACAGGGCATTATCGTTCGTTTTTAATTCTTACATAGACAAAGGTTTAATTACTCCATATAAGTGAGGTAGGTAAAAATCTCCTTGACAGGCTTAAGGTGACTATACTAGCTCTTTTCAACCTTTTTACTGTGGGGGGACCATTACATTAATTTTCAGGTATCAGGGAACCCCTGTTAAAAAATAAATATATCTACAGCTCATGTTATTTTAGCCCCACCACACTGGTGGTCAATGGGAGAAGAGTCACCCTATCATGCTGGTCAGGAAAAATAATTTCCTCTATATTGGTGGCCAGTGGTAAGAATGCCACCCTCACAGACTGCTAACAGATCATTGGTGTCAGTGGTTACCTACACGCAGGGTAGCCATCAGAAATTGTGGGGCCCCTTACACAGCTTTAGGCCTGCCCCCCCCCCCCCGGGCCTGACTGCCAAAACTCCCCAGGGCCCGCCCACTGGCTGTCCCACCAAATCTGCCCACTGGCCATCCCATGTCCTCCTCCTTCTCCATCCCATGTTTTCCATCCCAGTCCTCTTTGTCCTCCTGCATTCCCATCTCCTCCATCCCACATAGTCCTACTCCAGTCCCATCTCCTTCATCCCACATCCTCCTCTTCCTGCAGACCCATCTCCTCCATCCCATGTACTCCTACTCCAGTCCCATCTTCTCCATCCCACATCCTCCCCCATTCCCATCTCCTCCATCCCATGCCCTCCTATTCCTGCAGTCCAATGTCCTCCATCCCATGTACTCCTACTGCAGTCCCATCTACCCCATCCCATTCCTCCTCCTCCTCCAGTCCCATCTCCTCCTACCACAGGAAGTAGGGGAAGTAGGACAGGAAGGGAGCAGTGGATTAGGAGGGGGAAGTGTCACAGGGGAAGAGCAGCATGACAGGAGGGGGGCAGTGTGACAGGAGAGGGCGGCCAGATGACAGTGGGACAGGTGGGAGGCAATGTCACAGGTGGGAAGCACTGTTACAGGTGGGGGGGCAGTGTCACAGGTGAGGAACAGTTGGACAGGTGGGAGGGCAGTGGGACAGGTGGGGGAACAGCGGGACAGGTGGGGGGCAGTGTCACAGGTGGGAGACAGAGTCACAGGTGGGAGGCAGAGTCACATGTGGGAGGCAGTGTGACAGGTGGCAGGCAGAGTCACAGGTGGGAGGCAGAGTCACAGGTGGGAGGCAGTGTGACAGGTGGGAGGCAGAGTCACAGGTGGGGGCAGCAGGACAGGTGGGAGGCAGTGTCACAGGTGGGGGCAGCAGGACAGGTGGGGGACAGCGGGACAGGTGGGGGGCAGCGGGACAGGTGGGAGGCAGCGGGACAGGTGGGAGGCAGTGGGACAGGTGGGAGACAGTGGGACAGGTGGGGGACAACGGGACAGGTGGGGGGACAGTGGGACAGGTGGGGGGCAGTGTTACAGGTGAGAGGCAATGGGACAGGTGGGGGGCAGTGTTACAGGTGGGAGGCAGTGGGACAGGTGGGGGGCAGCGGGACAGGTGGGAGGCAGTGTCACAGGTGGGGGCAGCAGGACAGGTGGGGGACAGCGGGACAGGTGGGGGGCAGTGTCACAGATGGGGGGCAGCGGGACAGGTGGGGGGCAGTGTCACAGGTGGGGGGCAGCAGGGCAGGTGGGGGACAGTGTCACAGGTGGGGGGCAGTGTTACACACACCTAGGGAAGCAGCAGTCCTCCCAGCTCTCTCCTGTCCAGCAGTGCCAGCTGTCACAGCAGTGTAGCTGAGCCTGTGTCCCATCTCCTCCAGGATCGCCGGCGGAAGCTGCAAGAAAGAGTGGGGGGCTTCTCCACCCTGACCTTCTCCTCCATGGGGCCCTTCGACTGGTCTCACCCACCTTGCACAGCCTGGTGCAGACTGGTACGTGACCGGAGTGGAGCCTGCCTGACTGTGACAGCGGGCTCCGACCAGCACACAAAAAAGCGCAGGGGGAGCCTCTCCCCTGACTTCCTCCTTCATGGGGCCCTCTGACCTGGCACTTGAATTCACCCCACCCCGCACAGCACCTGACCGGAGTGGAGCCTGCCTGACAGCGGGCCCCAATCTGCACACATGTGGCATCCGCCCACCTATCCACTCTCCTCTGCATCCTGGCAGCTGGTCTGCTCTGACGGCAGCTGCCATGTGGTAAAGATGGCCCGGCCGGGTTGTGACCCGTGCTCCGGGCCCCTCGGAAGCTCGGGCCCCTTACTTGTGTACTGGCTGTAGCCCCCTGATGGCGGCCCTGCCTACATGAGGTACAAGATGAGAAACTCCACTGGTCCCATGCTGCTGTTTTTGTCAAGTGGCTTTGGTACCAGAACTATGCAGGTACAATAGTGTAGGAGAACAAGCTGTTACTGCTCATAGCTCAAGGAAGCCCTAGAAAGCTCAGGAAAAACCATAGGGGGCCACAGAACTGTGGTTGCTGTGGTTGAGAAAGGCTGGTCTATAGGCTCTAGGGCTATAAATCTAGCCCTGAAAGCGCACCTAGAATCTTCAGCATCTGTCACTTCTGGGCCTGTTGGACAACTGTATCCCCCCACTATAGTTTTCCTGATGGCTGCTTCAGAGCTACAGGGGCACACCAGCTGTCAGGGAGAATCGCAGCATGCAGTAAGGGAAGCAGGCATCTGACACTCCCAAAAAGTGTCAGATGCTGAAGATTCTAATGACACCTCTAACATCTTTTGAAGTGCCTTTTGGGGAAAGAAGGGAATTAAAACCTTTAAATGCATAAAGGGTGTAAATAAGTTTCAGGAGGACATCATTTTCAATATAAAGCTAAGATAATGAACACAGGGAACATAATTTTAAATTAGCAAAAGGAAAGTTAAAAACTAAGTATTTATACTATAAAGTATTATTTTATCTAAAGAAAACAAACAAACAAAAAATAAAAAAGGAGCTGACTTGATGGACCACTTGGTCTTTTTTCTGTCATTACTCTTCTATGCAACACTATAATAGAGCAAAGATTAGAGTCGCCGGCCAAGCATTCAAAACTAACTTTAGAAAGTATTATTTTACAGAAAGAGTACTTGATGCTAGGAACTGACTTCTAGAGGAGATAGTAAGTCAGTCGACATAGACCTATGTTAAGTGAAGATAAGGTTACTAAGGTAAAAAACAAAAAAAAAAAACACAAAAAAATGGCAGACAGTGTGGTTGATTTAATAAAACTGGAGAGTGCAAAATCTGGTGCAGCTCTGCATGGTAGTCAATCAACTTCTAACCTTGACATGTTCAATTAAGCTTTGACAACAAAAACCTGGAAGCTGATTGGTTTCTATGCAGAGTTGCACCAAATTTTGCACTCTCCAGTTTTAGTAAATCAACCTCTATGTGAGCAGCGTCTACAACATTTATTACCACACACTGCTTGAGGAAGAAGAAGAGAACATGCCATGTAACCAGAAAGAAGACCTCATGAAAAAAGGTATTAATACACAATTAAAAATGTAGAAGCTTTAAGGTGGAGTACAGGCAAGAATCTGGGGTGTGCCCAGCCTGTAGTTGAGGTTTAAACATTAAAGGTTAACTTCTGTGTGCTTATATGTAGCAGAATCTCTGACTTCTTCCAGCCTAATGGGAACCTTCAAGGCCAAAGATAGCTGACATCCTTCAATAAGTAGTGGGTTGTGAGTCATAGTGGGTGCAAAGGTGGTAAAAGTCATTGGGCGCCAGACACTTCTTGGATGTAAAAGAAGTTTTATTTCTTTGACAGTCCTTTCTTTATATTTTGTAAGGGAAAGAGGGTTAAGGCCAGGACACCCTTAGGTAGTTGCAATTTCAAATGGCAGACTCCGAGACTTCAATAGGAAGACAGCCGTGCAGGGAAAGGCCCCAACAAGGTGCCACTTCTGCAAGTGCAGGATTGCTATTTCCTATGGTAACAGTCTTTAACAGTTCCTAACTCAACGTAACAGTTCTCTCAGCTTTACTACAACTTCTCCTTGTAGTTATTCAGCCCCTTGAGCTCCTGGTCTCTCACTGGACTCTCTGATTCACTAACTCTGAATCCCGCAAGCTCCTCAAGGCTTTTGCAGTGGTATCTCCCTCAAGCGTCACCCATGCTTCCCTGCTGGGTCCCTAGCTTGGTACTTCGGATACCTTCAAGCTTCACCCCTGCTGACCGGCTCGGTCCCTGGCTTGACTCACAAGGCTGCTCTGCAAGTGTCACATCCACTGGTTGGGTCCCTGACTTGATCACCACCTGAAGTTTCCCTATTCTCCACCATGCCCATTCGGTGAGAATACTGCTCCAATACTTGATTCAGTTACTCAATGTGGTCCCTGGTAAAGGCGATTGGTCCCTTTGTGGTGACAGCTTCCCTTCTACCTCCGACCACAACAAGTTCTCCAGCCGGCAGAAACGTTACTTTCGGCTGGACTGTAAGCCGCAGTCCCAACCCTGCGCTGCCCTCTTACTTCAGGATAGGCTCTCACACAGCCTGGCAGCCTGATGCCCCCCGGGATAGGCCCAGTCTCTGGCCTAGTAGCACGGGGCAAACTACCCAGATGGCAGACCGGGTGGCACACAAGAACCTGGATCACCTGACCTCCCCCGAATAGATAGGCTCTCCCAGCAGGCCAAGGGATTCAACAAAATCCCTGCCCATTGGCTGAGATAACCCATATACCCATAACCTGACCTTGAGTTGTCCTTCTCAATCTAATACCTCCAAGTGCCCGGCCACCTAGTGGTAGAAGAGGAAGGTACAACCAGGCCAAACTTAGGTAGAAATAAATGGATCCCTAGCAATTAACTAGAGTAGCTACTCCTGACAAGGAATTTCGCGAGGAGCTCCCTGACTAAACCACCAGGGTGCTACATATAGATACCAATTATTTTAGTTAATATTTTAAGGTTTGCTCATTACTAAATTTTTCATGCAATGTTCACATTTTACAGGCTGTGTGATATTTTCATGGCTATGCTTCATGTACACAAGCTTCTTGTGTAGATTCTTCGTCAACCATCTTCAACTTAAACAGTCCAGTTCAATTCCCTTGCTGAACAATTGCTGAATGACAGTCAATTAGAGAATACATGGATTGCATTCTGGATGGTAGCACCTGAGCCATCTAAGTTTAAATTGGAACCATACTCAAGTGTCAACCAAAACCTTTGTTAATATTCTTCCACAGATGGATAAGTTACATTGTTACTGTATAAGTGTACACTCTGTAAGAAGTAGCAAAGGTAAATGTTTCTTACCTCTCATGGAGGGGGTTTCGCAACAGATTCATGTAGCTAAAAAAACTCCCTGGGCTTTTGGTCAGACAGTCATTTGGGAAAATCTGACTTCAGATTTGCTGTGCTCAATGGCCTATTTAAAGTAAACCTGTAGGTGCGAAGAAACAGGTTTGTTTATTAGTACACCCTATCTATGTGTAATATTCCCCCCATACTCCACCCGATTGGAAAAGAAAAAAGCCTTAAAGTAGGTTTTGGGTAAGTCCATTTCAGATCTTACAAAGGGCAGAACTTCCACCTGCCTCCATGTGATGGTGATTGGACATGGGGATACCCAGTGCTGCCCAGATGCCCAAATACTGTAGTATGGAGTGAGGGCAGAGAGTCCCATGCTCCTCCATACCTAAAAAAAAAAAACAATGGGAATTTCATGGGGTTCCAAGGGGTGATTAAGTGGTGGGGGAAATTAATGTGGAAATAAACCCTCCTATCCTTTACAGCCAAGGAAGCTGCCATCTTCGTCTCTGTTTGATCTGCAGTTGCATTGCTGCACATGTGAACACTTATGACACTCTCTGTTGAGAGGGCCTCATGGTTGAGAACAAAAGCAACTGTGACAATTATCATTCATGGCATGCCTTAAAGTGGATGTAAACCCTCCAGACATCCCAACCTGCAAAAACTAATTTCAGGGAGGTGGTAATCTCATTTCAGGGAAGCGGCGCTTCGTGCACGCAACCCCCCCCCCCCCCCCCCCACGGCAAAATATTTTTAAAATCATTTTTCAATATTTTTTCGCAGTGCTTCTGGGGAAGGGGGTGGGGATGGGTGGCAGTCGACGGTGTCAATAGTTTTTTTCTTTTTAATAATTGATTTTTTTTACAATTTAATTTGTTTTTAATTTTTTTTCACGATGATTTTTGGGGGGAGGGGTTGGGGCAGTGGACAGTGTTAGTAGGGCAGGGGAGAGTGGTGGCAGTAGTTTTTTTATTCTTTTTTTTAACACTTTTTCATTTTTTAGAATTTTTTTACAATACATTTTTTTATATTTTTTGGGGGGCTTTGGTGAGATGTCAGGGGTCTAAACCCCTGACATCTCCCCTTTGAGACAGAGAAAAGGACTGAGGACCAGGGGCGTAACTAGAAATAGCAGGGCCCCATAGCAAAATGTTGTATGGGGCCCCCCTGCAAACAGCCCCCTCCCCCCCACAGCTGCCCTAGTGTCAATGTGTCAGTGTGACCTGTGCCACATACAGCATGACCTGTGCCCAATGCAGCGTGACCTGTGCCCAATACAGCATGACCTGTGTCCCATACAGCGTGACCTGTGCCCAATACAGCCTGGTCTGCCTGTGCCCCATACAGCCCCACCTATGCAGAGGAAGAGACAAGCCACCCGGATCAGCAGAGAGCGGGATTGCCCGCTGTAATAGCTTTCATTTGAATTTCCTGTCTTCCCGGGGCTCATCGTCACATAGCCCCACCTCATGGCCCGACGCCTTTGATGACGTCACATGTCCCGCATTGGATCAGCGTTCTGTCTACCAAAGGCACCGGGCCAAAAGGTGGAGCTATGTGACGTGAGCCCCAGGAAAACTGGAAGTTCTAATGAAAGCTCTTAAATCGGGCAATTCAGCTCTCTGCTGATACGGACAGCTCGCCTCTTCCTCTCCTCTCTCTTCCCCTGGCTGGGAGACTGTGCCGGCGGTACTCTTATCCTCACTGGGCCCCACTCGGCTGCAGGCCCCATAGCGCCCGCATGGGTCGCTATGGTGGTAGTTACGCCCCTGCTGAGGACACAGACTCCCCAGTCCCTTTCTCAGCACTGAAGATGATTGAACAGGAGACAGAGGCTCCTGTTCGATTATAAACTGAGCAGAGTAAACACAATTTACTCTGCTCAATTATCACAGGACACAGGAGCGATCTCGCTCACTGTGTCCAATTCCTGACAGTTCCCCCCTGCAGCTGGCGGGAGAGGAGGGGAGCCGGCTGTGAGGGGGGATGGAGGAGGAGGACAGGAGCGGCAGAGGAGAACACGGGGCCGGAGGAGAACAGGGGGGGGGGGGGGCGGAGAAGGACACAGAGGGGTCTGGTGGAGGAGCACACAGAACAGCTGGGAATGATTGGTGTGGCGGGAGGGACAACAGTTCTCCCTGTATAGCTTTTTAGCTGACAGCCACGGGAGGGAGAGAAGTGTCTGTCAGCTAAAAATCTATACAAGGGAGATCGGTGTTCACAGCCAGAGCCAGTACAAGGGGGGCGGAAGGGGCTGATGCCCTGGGCGGGACAATTTATTAGGGTCGGGGTTGGCGCAGTGAAGTGAAGAGCCACCTCTGCTGATAACAATGCCGCTGCGGCATTAAGCTCTGGCCAGGAGTGGTTTAACATTGCCTGTGTGCTCCACGGCCAGGCAGCGAAGAGAGAGGACGGAGTGTGGCTGTGTCTTAGGCAGGAGGCGGTCTGGCGCTGTATTGTCCGGGGTAGGAGAGGGGGAGGAGAAGGGGAGGAGATTCCAGCACCCCCCCACCACAGGAGTGCTCAGCGGAACAGTCCCCGCACACCTGGAGGAGGCATCTGACATGCAGTGGCGAGGACTGGAAGAGGAAGGTCCCGCGGAGGAGGCCCCAGCGCTGTATGGAGCTGATTGAAAGGAAGGTAGGAAAGAAGAGGTATCTGGACCGGGCCGCCCCTCTGGGGCTGTCAATCAGTGCGGGGGGGGGGGGGGGTACCGGGGCTCCAGCTGCAGGGAGAGGCACAGCTACCACCATGCAAAAAAAAAGGGAAAACTGCGCTAATAGCAAAAAGAGATCAAGCTGCAACTCAGGATGTTATGACATCAATAGAATATGTAAAAAAGTGGAAGCTGTGCTGAATAAATTGACCTGTGAGGCTACTATCTATTACATTATCCACTCACATACAGTGTTGAATGTGAACAGACATGTGAAATAACAATACAATACTTAAATTAGGCTGCTACAATAAATGTGCACAGAAGTGCCAGTGAAATAGTCTAAAGAAACAATAATGTAAATAGGTGACAAAAATGAGTGCACATAAAGTCATACACATAAACTGTCAACAAACCAAATGGCTGATGACATAAATAAACAATAAACCACAAAAGCAGTGAACAATGTACATCAATAGTGACCATATAAATCAGAATTTGACAAAAATTGAGTGAAACGATATAGTCCATGCAAATGGTTGTTGGCTGGAAATTGCCTCCACCACAGCAAACACTGGCGCTTACCAGATCAGAGGGGCTGCCCGTCACGGGCAGCTATTGAGAGCCGGCCGGCTTGATTTGTTTTATGCGAATTTTAATCTACCTAAGTTTTAAGAGTCCGGTGTCTATTTGGAGATCCCGGGCTAGGGCATCAACCATTCGTGTTCTTTGGTCCCTTTGGTGCTGTGTTTATTGTCACCATTAACCAGCCAACAACCATTTGAATGGACTATATCGTTTCACTCAATTTTTGTCAAATTCTGATTTATATGGTCACTATTACTGTACATGGACTCACTTTCATGAACTTGTTCACTGCTTTTGTGGTTTATTGTTTATGTTATCAGCCATTTGGTTTGTTGACAGTTTATGGGTATAACTTTATGTGCACTCATTTTTGTCACCTATTTACATCATTGTTTCTTTAGATTATTTCACTGGCACTTCTGTGCACATTTATTGTAGCAGCCTAATTTAAGTATTGTACTGTGTTATTTCACATGTCTGTTCACATTCAACACTTTATGTGCTTAATTTAATAATTGGTAGCCTCACAGGTCAATTTATTCAGCGCAGCTTCCCCTTTTTTACATACAGCTACAGTCCATAAGGGCACACGAACGCTGCCCCCATTCTCCAGCCACCCCTCTGTCACCAATAGCATGAATAGCATTGCATGAATCTATCTATGACCGCCGCTGCCACCCCCTATTCAGGCGCCCGGCCTCTTTTCGGGCGCCTGAATTACAGCGGTGGGGTATTTTTTTTAAGCACCCGATTAGAGCTATAGGCTCTAATAGGCATCAAAAAAGCCTTGCTTGGCACTCGCAGTTCAATCAGCTGTGTTAGTGCTGGGCAGGCGGGCGGGGGCACAGTGGCAGCATTCGATGGGCACAGTGGGAGCATTTGATGGCACAGTGGGAGCATTTGATGGCACAGTGGGAGCGTTTGATGGGCACAGTGGCTGCGTTTGATGGGCACAGTGGCTGCATATGATGGGCACAGTGGTGGTATTTGATGGGCACAGTGGCAGCATTTGATGGCACAGTGGCTGTGTTTGATGGCACAGTGGCTTCGTTTGATGGGCACAGTGGCGGCAATTGATGGGCACAGTGGCTGCGTTTGATGGTACAGTGAGGCTGCAATTGATGGGTTTTTTTTCAGTTTGTTTGCGCCCCCAAAAAATTTTGAGCACCAGCCGCCACTGCTCTAGAGTTTAGTAAATTAGATAAAGCTTCATTTTGCAAAGAATACCCAATCACATGCAGGGAAAAAAAAAAAACATGATTGGATGATGAAAGTCAGTGCACAGCCAATTTGCCTTTAGTAAATCAACCCCTATGTATCAAAGAAAAAGCTTTTTAAGAGAGTGTTTGGCTCTAGGATCCTGCAGGAGACTAATGCCGCGTACACACGGTCGGAATTTCCGACAACAAATGTTTGATGTGAGCTTGTTGTCGGAAATTCCGACCGTGTGTAGGCTCCATTGGACATTTGTTGTCAGAATTTCCGACAACAAAAATTTGAGAGCTGGTTCTCAAATTTTCCGATAACAAAATCCGTTCATCATGTGTACACAATTCTGACGCACAAAATTCCACGCATGCTTGGGATCAAGCAGAAGAGCCACACTGGCTATTGAACTTCATTTTTCTCGGCTCGTCATACATGTTGTATGTCACCGCGTTCTTGACGTTCGGAATTTCCAACAACATTTGTGCGACCGTGTGTATAAAAGGCAAGTTTCAGCCAACATTCGTCGGAAATAAATCCAGGATTTTGTTGTTGGAATGTCCAATCATGTTTGCGCGGCATTAAGGTATAGGCTAGTGCTTCTTGTATGCATTAAACCCAGGACCCCTATGCCACATGGCAAGAGCTAAAAGCTAATACTTCAGGTGGGCATTAGACCCAGGTCCCTTGTGCCACAAGATGAGAGCTGGCAGATAGGGCTACTAGTGGTTATTGAACCCAAGACAATAGTTGACAGATAGGTCTTTTAGTGGGCATTGGACCTGGGATTCTTGTACAAAACCTTCCTGACTTTACCTCTGTATTAAACATGACTATCCAGCAGGGGAATAAAGCTGCCAAACCATCAGGGCTCCTATGTCTTAACCCTCTCCCATAATCCCCTGTCATAAAGCTAATGATGCTGTGAATTGGTCTGCTCCCTGGGCCCCTTGTTTCATTTCACCAAGCCTCTATGAAGAAACGTTTAACATTGTAGATGTCAGTCTTCGTACAGCTGTGCTTGCAGCATCTTTAATTCATGACTCAATTATCATTTTCCTAGACTGTCCCTGCAGGGGGAGAGCAGGACTGTTCCATTGTGTTCTCCCTCACCTAGATTGTCTATTACAAAACTTTATTTATTGACAGGGATTTACTCTTTTACAGGATATATAACAGCTCTCACTGTGGAGAACATTACCAGGTGGGACAGTGCTGATACGGCTTAAAAATCTGTTGTCTCTGTGTCTGAATTATCAGGAAATAAAGCAAAAGGCTATGTAAGGGTTAAAAAAGAAAGCACTAATTATTATTATTATTGTTACTATACAGGTATTATATAACGTCAACAGTTTGCGCAGCGCTTAACAAAATGAAGGCACATATTAGCGTTACATTACAATTTGCTACAAGAGGAATCAGAGGGCGCTGTTCATTAGAGCCCTTGCACACTGGGGCGGGGGGCGGCGTCGGCGGTAAAACGCCGCTATTATTAGCGGCGTTTTACCGTCGGTATGCGGCCGCTAGCGGGGCGGTTTTACCCCCCGCTAGCGGCCGAGAAAGGGTTAAATACCACCGCAAAGCGCCTCTGCAGAGGCGCATTGCCGGCGGTATAGCCGCGCCGTCCCATTGATTTCAATGGGCAGGAGCGGTAAAGGAGCGGTATACACACCGCTCCTTCACCGCTCCGAAGATGCTGCTGGCAGGACTTTTTTTACCGTCCTGCCAGCGCATCGCTCCAGTGTGCAAGCCCTCGGGGCTTTTACACTGGGATGACAGCAGCGGCACTTTCGGGGCGGTTTGCAGGCGCTATTATTAGCGCAATAGCGCCTGCAAACCGCCCCAGTGTGCAAGGGCTCTTAGAGCTTATAATCTAAAAGGGAGGGTCAGTTGATACAAAAGCTGTAGGGGATGAGCTGATGGAGGAAGTAAAACAGTGTATTAGCTGGAAGAAGGATAGGCTTCTTTAAAGAGAAGGGTTTTCAGGGATCGTCTAAAGATGGATAGATTGGGGTAGGGAGTTCCAAAGGATGAGAGAAGCTCTGGAGAAATCCTGGAGGCCACCAAGGGAGGAGGTGACAAGGGAGCTAGAGAGCAGGAGGTCATGGGAGGATTGAAGAGAGCGGCTTGATTGGTATTTTGGGACAAGATTAGTGATGTAGCTGGGGGCAGAGTTATGGATGGCTTTGTACATTATTGTTAGTACTTTGAATTTTATTCGTTGGGTGAGTGGAAGCCAGTGGAGGGATTGACAGAGGGGGTTGGAGGACACTGAATGGTTGGAAAGGTGGATGAGTCTTGCAGCGGCATTCTTTATGGACTGAAGGGGGGGATAGTGAATGTAAAGGTAATCCAATGAGGAGGGAGTTGCAGTAGTCAAAGCGAGAGATGACCAGGGAGTGAATTAGAAGCTTGGTGGTGTCATTAGTTAAAAAGGGGCGTATTCTAGAAATGTTGTGGAGGCTAAGGCGGCATGATTTGGACAGGGATTGAATGTGGGCCTGAAAGGACAGTTCAAAGTTTAAGGTGACCCCTAGCACCCTGGCATGTGGGGATGGACTGATAGATGTGCCATTGATCTTGACAAAAAAGTCAGGGGAAGGGGCACGTGGGGGAGGAAATATTAAGAGCTCAATGCCCCTTACTTGTATTGTGCAATGGATAGAGCTCCTCCTTGTGGCAGTGGGATCCTGTGTTGAGTGCTGACCAGGAAGGCTATTTGCTAGCACTTTTTTCTCACTAGAACAACTATGTGCTACCACTTGCACATAATGTTTAACCACTTCAATACCAGGCACTCATGCACCTTCCTGCCCAAGCCAATTTTCAGCTTTCAGAGCTGTCACAATTTGAATGACAATTGCGCGGTCATGCTACACTGTACCCAAACAAATTTTTTATCATTTTGTTCCCACAATCAGAGATTTCTTTTGGTGGTATTTAATCAGCTCTGCAATTTTTACTTTTTGCACAACAAATAAAAAAAAACGAAAATTTCGAAAAAAATAAAGTTTTTCTTTGTTTCTGTAAAATTTTTTTGTAAATAAGTTTTCTTCTTCAATGACGGACACTGATATGGCTGCACTGGTGGGCACTGATAAGGCGGCACCAATGAGGTGGCATTGATGAGGGGCACTCATAGGCGGCACTGATAGGTGGCACAGATGGGCACTGATGGTCACTGATAGATGGGCATGGATGGGCACTGAGAGGTGGCACTGATGGACACTGATGGGTGGCACTGATGACACTGATGGGTGGAATTGCTGGGCATCACTTGTTTTATCTGGACCATAACGTTGCCAGTCAGTGCCCATTTGTGGGCACTGATTGGCATCTATTGTGCATATTTTTTCATATGTGGATGGCCATGGGGTACATACCTGACCATCCACATGTTGCCCCCTTCCCTGATGGTCCTGGGCGGTATGATGGTGGTCCTGGGTGGGCATCTAAGGGGGGGCTGCGCTGATAAACAATCAGCGCAGATCCCCCGGTCAGGGGAGCCGTCGATTGGCTCTCCTCTACTCGCGTCTGTCAGACGTGAGTGAGGAAAAGCTGATCACCGGTTCTTCCTGTTTACACTGTGATCAGCTGTGACTGGACACGGCTGATCACATGGTAAAGAGCCTCCGTTGGAGCTCTTTACCGAGATCGGTGTAGCGGTGTGTCAGACTGACACACCGCACCACCGATTGCCGCGATGCGCGCCCCCACGGGCACACGGTAGCTGTTATCCTGAAGGACATCATATGACACCCAGTCAGGATAACTTAACCACCCCCTGGCCGTCATTCTGCTATAGGCCGGGCGGGAAGTGGTTAAAAAATAATTATTATTACATGGGAAACAATACATCATCTGCGCTTTCTGTCTGGAAGACACACCAGACAATGAGAGGAAATATCTCCAAGGTGACGGGAACCAGTGGTGGCTGGTGCTGGAGGATTTTGGGGGGACGTGGGCGGGCCCCTCCAGGTTTGGAGTCTTTGCATTTCATGCTGTAATTGGGCCTGCAAGCACATTCCAGCGTACACACTACATCCAAATAACATTCCAACACATACAATGCGTAATTTTATAGCAGTAATCAGAGAAATTTATAGAACACCTTGAGAGGCACTTAGCTTCTTTACAGCAGAGAAGTCTTGGATGTGTATTGACTCCGCACTCACCCTACGGCGGAGCCCTCCAGCTGCTGTCAATCAAATACAATGATGCTGGAGCGGGGCCGAGTCCTGCTGTTTGTGTCAATGGTTGCAGCAGCAGGACACGGAAGCGAGCCCGCATGAGTGCCCCAAGGGAGAGTGGCTCTCCAATGGGGCACTTGAGAAGAGGAGGAGCCAGGAGTGCCGCTGAGGGACCCCAGAAGAGGAGGATTGGGGCCACTCAGTGCAAAACCAACTGCACAGGGGGTAAGTATGAGTATGTTTTTAAAAAAAAAAAATTTAAATGAACCTTTACATATCCTTTAACGTAGTGCTGGAAAATAATGGTGGCCACACAAAATATTGACACTTTGGGCCCAATTTTAAATTTTCACTTAGGGGTGTACTCACTTCTGTTGTCGGTGGTTTAAAAATGATTGGCTGTGTGTTATTTTGAGGGGACAGCAAATTTACACTGTACACTCACTACTTTACATTGTAGCAAAGTGTCATTTCTTCAGTGTTGTCACATGAAAAGATATAATAAAATATTTACAAAAATGTGAGGGGTGTACTCACTTTTTGTGAGATACTGTATATATATATATATATATATATATATATATATATATATAAATGTATGTGTGTGCTGAACAATTCATGTTTCAATTTGATGTGGGTTTAGCTCCATATTGTAATTTTACAACATTAAAAATTGCAATCTTCAACAGATATTATTTTTTTAAGCAGCAAAAAATGAAAGTATTGCTGCCTTGCTGTCATGGTAACACTATGTTGAGGAGGGGAGAAAAAAATATTTTTTTTTCCGGCCATGTGATCTATTTAGTTTTCCCAGTTATCTGTACTTGGTGTGATTGTAGCCGTATTAGTGCAATTGTGACAGATAAAATTGAGTACTGTCCGTGATACTTTTTTTATTTGCACTAACATACAATTTTTCAGGACAAGCGTTCGGGGTGTGTCCCAATCTTCAAGGTCCAAGCAGTACTGATTCACAATTTTTTTAAGCAGAATGTTAAAAAAAAAAAAAAAAACATCTCTGAGGGAAAGGAGAGAGAAAAAAAAAAACAAAAACAAAAAAACATCTCTGAGGGAAAGGAGAGAGAAAAAAAAAGAGAGAAAAACAAACACATACAAATCAATGGTAATAAAGATAGCAGCAGAGTTAGCGAGATAAGACAGAGGGAGAGCTATAGAATGGAGGGGGGCGGGTGATAGTCACAAAGGGGGTCGTAAAACTTTAGTATAATGCGTAAGGAAACCAATATATAAATTGAGGCCATTAGTATAGAGCTTGAATAATCATTGTAGACATCCCCAGCAGCAAATTTTATTTGCAGTTAGCTAGCATTTAGGAAGCTACAGAGTAGCGGCCAAGGGTAAGGCCAATCTATGTAAATATTAAAGGATGAGTTCACTTTTGGAACATGTTACATGTTCCACCTGTATTTAAGGTGGAACATGTAACATGTCCCAGCTCCTGCCTCCTCTCTTACCCCATCCCTCCTCCCTGTGACAGTGGGTAGGGGATCTTATCCCAGCTGTCAGAATGTAAAAACAGCGTGGTCATGTGGGGCTCCGCCCACACGGCAGCATCATTCAAACACAGAGTTCTGAAAATGAATGAACTACAACTGCTGTCGGCCTTCGCGGCTGACGGCTTGTAGTTCTCAATCAAATGTGAGGGCACTGGTGAGCGAGTTCATTGATTCTTCCTGGCATTCAGTAACTGTCTGCCCGTAGAAGGTATGGGCAGACAACTGTACTGAGTGTCTGCAGGATCCTGGCATTACACCCGCAATCTGCTAATCGTGGGTGCAAAGCTTTGTAGCCTGCAGCATGAAAAAATGATGAATGCACAATTTTTATCTGCAAAAAGATGTGCATTTATTTTATTTTTTTTAAAAGGTGAACCTAGCCTTTAACATTAAAAGCATATAGTTAAAGTGGTTGTAAAGGCACAAGGTTTTTTACGTTCATGCGTAAAAAACCTTCTGTGTGCAGCAGCGCCGCCCAATATTTACCTGAGCCCCCTCTCGATCCAGCGATGTCCACAAGAGCCTTGCCTCTCCGGGGTCATGATTGGCTTTTGGAGGCAGTGGGAACCATTGGCTCCCACTGCTGTCAATCACAGCCAGTCAGCCAATCAGGAAATGGAGGGGGTGGGGCGGAGCCGCAACTCCACGTGTGAGTGGACACACAGAGGCACGTCTTGGGAGCGTGCCTGCTTGGTTGCCCCCAGAACAAGCTGTTTTGCTGGGGGGGGGGCACCTGGCAGAAGGGAGGGGCCAGGAGTGCTGGCATGGGACCTGAGAAGAGCAGGATCCGGGCTGCTCTGTGCAAAACCAACTGCACAGAGCAGGTAATTATAACATGTTTGTTATTTAAAAAACAAAACAAAAATACAAAACAAAAACTTTAATACCGCTTTAAAGCAGTGCTCCAGCCCTCCCACAGAAAAGTTAAAAGTTAGCAGCTACACATACTGTAGCGGCAGACTTTAAGTGTTGGTTCACACCAGTGCGGTGCGTAGTGCGAGATCGCATGTGATTCACACTGCACTGCAGTTCAAATCACATGCGATGTCAGTGCGATGCGAATTCAGCCATACAGATAGTATGGCTGATATTGCATTGCATTCAGACCAAACTTGCAAAGGACCCTTTTTTTGGTCCGCACCAGAATCGGATCGCATGGGTGTTCACAGCCATGCGATCCAATTCATGCCTAAACTGTCAGTTCGCAGTGCGATATGCGAGCTGAAATGGGGGTGCCATTAACAATGTATTGACACTCCCGGCAGTGGATTTGCAGGGTTCCCGCATCACACAAGAGATGAGATTTTGCGCCCGCGATTTTGACGCAATTTTGCCACGATTTCAGGGAAGGCCTGTGTAAACTTGAGATCTATGGACCTCAAATCGCATCAAAGCTGGACCAAAGTAGTACAGGGACTACTTTGAAGTCACACAGATATGAATGGTTATCATTGGGAATCATAGGGTACGGCTTGTCATGCGACTCTGATGTCCAAAGTTGAAGGAAAAGTCGCACAAGTGTGAAAGGGGCCTTAATATTAGGACACTTACCTGTTCTGAAATCCAGCGATGTCGGCACCCCAGCCGATGTTTCCATTGGCTCTCGGGTGCTTCCGCCACCATAGCCTGTAAGGGAACAAGCAGTGAAGCCTTGCAGCTGCACAACCATTTCCCTACTGCACATGCGCGAAGAGCGCTGCGCTTTCTGAATGGCCCGGCGGTGGGGAAGGAGGAGGGGGGCCAAATTTCTGACGTACCTCGCCGAGGTCCGACGGAAGTAGGGAGAGGTACCTAAATATAAGGGCAATCAGCGCAAACAAAATCTAATAAAAAGCAATGGAAAAAATGCAAGCTGGACACTAAAGGATACACCAACCTTAATAAATCATAAAACAATTAAGTGCAGCACAAATAAAAATTACAAAGTGGCTTACTGAAAATATATTCCAAACTGGTTAAATAAATAAATCCCAAGTAACTATTTGGAACTGTGTTGCAAACTAGTTAAATAAATAGATAATTAACTAAATCAGGGTCCATAAAATCACAGATAATTTATGACTTGAAGTATTCTTCTGATGCTATCCTGGTAAATTGCTTGTCTGCAGATCACATAAAATCATAAGGTTGCCCTTACCAGATTGGGTGGACCCCTTAATTACAGGGGGTCTTTAAGGCATCAATGGACTGTCAGTGCACTGCTCTGTTGGATGTCTTCTACGGGAGCAAACCATCTGATGTCCCGGGATCCCAAAGCCAGCTGTGAGGTCCGTGCGATGTAATCCAAAGAAACAGCAATAATCTCCAACATGAAGAAATAAAAAGAAATCTAAGGGCACTCCGTATGGTGAAATCTAATGGAAAATGTATTGATAAGGCATACAAATAAAAGCGCTCAACAGCGCTGTGGGAAATAAGCGGTATTTAAACAATGAAAGCTGTCTGTCCGTGACAGAACAGCTGAACAGTTTGAGATAGCTACGGGTGATGACAGCGGTAATGCTCTACCCTCGTACGCGGCGTTACGTCACTGGGGACTTCGTCAGCGAGGGTAGAGCACGCCCATCACCCGGAGAAATATATACAAGTCCTAAGTATGCAAGGGGAGTGTCAGAACACCGGAAAAGGAACTTAGAATGAAAGAAATCTTTCAGCGCTCACTTGGGGACATCATCCCATGTAATCTAATGATGTTTAAAACTAGAAAGTGGATAAACTTTATAGTAATAATGGGAACCTGAAAAAATGAAGTGCTACTTAAGCCCACTCAATATTTAAAGGTGCCGAAAAGCATTAAAAATTTTTTTATTAAAAATAAAATCAATAAAAATTAATCAATTGATTAAAATTAATTAAAAAGACCACCCGCAGCCATCTCTTACAGCAATTCCACTTATTTAAGACCATAAAACAGCTACATGATATCGGCATATGCATAAATGGGAATACTAAAAATACAAAGATGCACAGATCCATAATTCAACGACTCCATATAAAACCTTGTGCATATAAAACCCAGTATACATTCGATCATTTATTTGAGATGAAACAGTTGAGATCGAATTCAACGTTTAGTCCTCTAGGGACTGACACTCTAGTTTCGTGTATCCAGAAGGATTCTCTCTGGCTAAGTTGCCTTATAAAATTACCCCCCCTCCAATGTTTGGTTACTTTTTCTATACCCCAAAATAATAACTTTTTTGGGTCCCTGTTATGGCACAATCTAAAATGTTTAGACACAGAATGGGTTTTAAGGCCTCGTTTGATATTGTTAACATGCTCAGAAATGCGCACTCCCATTGGTCTTGAAGTCCGTCCTACATACTGGAGGCCACATTCACACTGTAGCATGTAAACCACGCCCACAGTGTCGCATGTAATGAGATTTTTTATTTGGTAAGTTTTGCCAGTGGCACTAGCAAGAAAATCCTTCTTCCTCTTGTTATTGGATTTACAGTGCCTGCATGCTGGACATTTTCCGCATGCATAAAATCCAGACATAAAATTAAAAATGCGATTTTCTTAAATAACAGGGGGATCAACTACACCCGGGGCTATTAAATCCCTTAAGGTAGGTGGGCGTCTATAAATAAATCTTGGGCGTGCTGGGAGGGTAGGCCCCAGAATGTTGTCTCTTTTCAGGATATCCCAATGTTTTAGGATAATTTTTTCTATTTTCTTGTGCTGGATATTGTAATCAAGAATTATTCTAAATTGGGAATCATCCTGGGTGTCTTTCTTTTTTCCCATAGTATTTCCCACTAGGGTAGATCTATCAAGGGAGCCTACTTTCGATATTTCCTCCATGAGAGTTGAGAGTGAATGAGAGTTCGTGTATAACCCTTTTGCATGAATTTTTCTGCCATGATATTGGCCTGAGAAAGATAATCGCTATCCAAAAAACAGTTGCGCCGTAGGCGAATGAACTGCCCTCTAGGGATGTTCATTAGCCATGTATTGTGATGACAGCTGTCCAGGGGGATATACCCATTCCTGTCAGTTGGTAGGGTAGGGAGAGGTACCTGTCAAAATGTCAAAAACGGGTAACCTCTCCCCCCGAAAGGTGCCAAATGTGGTAACTTCCTGTGTATGCTGCACTGAGATCTGAAGCTGTATTATCAGCCCTACCGAGTTAACCTCTGTAGACTACAGAACATCTTAGCTCAATGTTATGGAAAGGGAGCTGCATTCTGTAGTCTTAACATACTTTCTGTCCTATGGTGAGAATGCTGCTTCTGCATAGATACAATATGGTGAGTGTTATCACTCTGGGACAGGAACTGCATTGCTGGCTGGATCACAAAGTGAAAATAAAGGGAAAACACATGAAAAAAATGTAGCGCTGACGACTTTTGTTTTAGTCATAAGTGTGTTATAAAGGTATAAGTTTATCTAGTGCCATCTAGTGGACAATTAAAAAGGTACAACACTTTTATGTTTCATGATTAAGAGAAGTGACATGGAAGTGATTGATTGTTTACTACTGAACATTAACTATGACCTACCCACAAGGCTCCTGGACAAGAGAAGAACTGAACTGCATTGTGGGAGGGTATAAAAGGTTTGGGAGCAGCCATCTTAGGTCTCTTGTTCCTGGGACACGTGGCCTGCCAGCAGGACTCTGTGGGTGTGTGTGTCCCACAGGGTTGCGGCCTACCTTGTGAAGGAGCGGAGCAGCAGCAAGGATCCTGCCATTGCATCACAGTGTGCTGAAGCAGCAGAAGTGATTGTTCCGGAGACCCGTGGGGGAAGCACTCCTGGTCATTAGTAAACGGAACAGTGTGACGGCGTGGTGGTGGCTCCATACGGACTGAGAACTGCTGAAACTGAGACATCCATCTGCTGGATCCCGTGTGGTGAGAGGGTTAACACCCGGAAGTTTGTTTAATATTAAACACACACTTAGAACTTTTACAGATTGTTGCTGGGACAGATAGTCCCACGGAACAAGTTGAGTTGGAGAATATTACATTTGCTTAGACTACAATATTCAAGAGCTGACACTAGATGTCTGTCTTCTTCGTATAAGAACACTTAATCAGTTTGCTGGATTACAATTGCCTTTGTGTATTACCTTACACTGCGCAACACCTCAGAAGAACTCTCTGTTGATTAGAGTTATTGCTACATGTGGGGGCTCATCCGGGATAACTGTCAGTCTGAAGTCAAGCACCCCCTTAAGAACCGTAGAATGGTCCCCCCCACTGTGGCACAGTGGTGTGAGGCGGAAGGCATCCGCTCAGAAGCGAGCGTGGCCATGGAACTCTGGGGAGATATCTGGGAGAAAGAACACATTAACCGAGTGGTAAAAACGCTGTCCCCAGAGCAAAGAGCCAGGGTGGTCGCAGTAAGACCTAATTATGAGACATTCCGCACTTATGCATTATTGGAGTGGAGGAAGGGAGTTCCAGAAAATTTCAAGGGTGCAAGTGTTGAACTCGCTGACAAGACCAAATTTTATCTGACCCACCCAAGGGAAGAAGGGGAGAATCTTGCCACCTTCCCCCAGATGAGTTCAGCAGAAATCAAGGTTCCATCACCGTCAGCACCGGCTGAAATTGAGCCAGAACTCTTCACAGCCCTGAGAAATTTGGTGTCCCAATGTCAAAAAGGGAACCCAACATATTCAGGAACTGGGTACCGAAAACTGGGCATTTTCTCGGGCTGACGGCCTGTACCCAAAGGAGAAGACACCTTTGAAGAGTGGTTGGAACAGGCCACGCAAGTGCTGGATGAGTGGGACATCCCTGAAATGCAAAAAAACCCAGCGGATTACTGAGAGTCTGAAAGGGCCTGCTTCCGAGGCTATTCTCAATCTGAAGCTCAGCAAACAGAACTGTGTAGCCCAAGACTACTTAGATATCCTGCAAGATGTGTTCGGACGTACCAAGAAGGTTTCTGGCCTAATTTATCAACTATCAAGAAACAGGAGAGAAGTTGTCAGAATATATGAGACAGTTAGACAAGGTCATTCACCAGATATTGTTGAAGAAGGGATTAGATCCTAGTTAGGTGGATGAAATTCGAGCCAAAAAAGTTTTAAGAGGTGCCCAGCCTTTGGATCCCATCACCGTCCAGTTAAGATTTTATCAAGATGGAGGCATATTGAAGTACCCAGATCTAATTCGGATTGTACGGGAGGAAGAAGCTATCCTAGAAAGGAAGAAGGAAAAAATTCAAGAACCAAAACACACTGTTGGAGTCAGGACAGTTAGTGTGATGGAGGATGATTCCCAGATTGAGCTTCTTAAGACTCAGGTGGCCCAGTTAATGGAGATGATGGCTTTGCTGACCGAAAGATCCCCTAATCCGCCCAATGGAGGAATTAAAAAAATAAAAAAAGTATCAGACTTCACATTCAGAAGGGAATCTGGACTTTGTTTCAGCTGTGGAGGGGCTGCACATTTTGGGAAAGTGTGCCCAAGTCCAAGGGCAGCAGTACAACGTCAAAAGCCGGCGGAAAACTTCAAAGGGCCCCAGTAAAGGAGTCTACTGGGTGCCCTGTAACAGTCGTTAACGCCAACGAAACCCAGGTTCACAAATTTTTGAGAGTAAGAGGAGGAATGAAGTTGAGTGAGCGTCCATGGAAACGAGGAGTCAAGATGCGCACTAACAAGCAAAGAAAGCCAAACACTCATGGTGAATTTCCCCTTAACCTAGTGGGACCCTCTCTGATCATCCCCATCCAGGTAGAAGGATTCTACGCCAAGGCACTGCTGGATACCGGAGCCCAAGTGACCTTATTATATAAAGATTTCTGCATGAAGCATCTCAAGCATTTGCCCCTGCAAAAGTTGGAAGAATTGGAGATATGGGGCCTAGGTACCCAGAACTTCCCTTATGAGGGATATATCCCTATCAAACTTACCTTTGACCCGAGTGTGGCTGGGAAGGCGGAGACCTTCGACATCCTGGCAGTTGTGTGTCCTCGGCCCCCTGGGGCTCATAGAAGTTCCCTTATCATCTGAACAAATACTGATCTGGTCCGAAGACTCCTGACACCGCTTGTGCAGAAGGAAAGTGCCCCGGCCATGAAGGTACATCCCATGCTAACCCAAGTGTACAAGGATATAGTACACGAACAGAAGGCCCCACCAGAAGGGGTGGGAAAGGTTTGGCGTTTAGACCGAGGTGAAGAACTGCTACAACCAGGTGAAGTGGTATGCATGAGGGCCTCTGTCAAATAGAGTTGGAGACAACCTGGTCCTTTCATTGTCTTGGAGACGAACACTCAGGAAGAGGATGTGGGTCTGGAAATACTCCCAAAAGTGTTATCTACTAAGGCGCTTAAGAGAAGCAGGGGGAGAGTTTCCATCAGTGTTCGGAACACAACAGCCTTGCCTGTGAAGATACCAGCAAGAATGCTGCTGGGGCAGGCGAATCAAGCAACCCCGGTCTCGCCAAGTGATGTCAAAAGAGGACCCGAAGAGGAGATTCCCATAGAGAACTTCTACCCGAAGAACACCTCCCTTACCCCTGCTTGGATGGAGAGGGCCAAAGCCCAGCTCATGAAATGGAAAGAGGTTTTCTCAAAGAGTGAGTTTGATGTGGGGTATGCCAAGAGTGCAGAGCACAAGATCCGGCTGGAGGAAGACAAACCTTTTCGAGAAAGGGTTAGGAGGATCCCACTGGGAGATCTTGAGGACCTTCGAGAACAGCTGGCCGAGCTGAAAAGGACTAGGATTATCAGGGAGTCCAGGATTCCATACGCCTCCCCGATAGTGGTAGTGAGGAAGAAAAATGGGTCACTAGGGCTGTGTATCGACTATAGGACCCTGAACCGACGGACCATTCCTGATCAATACACTACCCCTCGTATAGCAGATGCCCTACAGAGCCTGTCAGGGGCGAAGTGGTTCAGTGTATTAGATTTGAAGAGTGGTTATTATCAGATCCCCATGAGTCCTGAGGATAAGGAGAAGACGGCTTTCATTACCCCCGTGGGATTCTATGAATTTAACCGGATGCCACAAGGTTTGTCTGGGGCCCCAGCAACTTTCCAGTGGCTCATGGAGAAGACAGTAGGTGACATGAACTTGATTGAAGTCTTAGTATACTTAGATGATATAATAGTATTTGGCCGAACCCTTGAAGAGCATGAAGAGCGACTGGAAAAGGTTTTGAAGAGTTTACATGATGAGGGCTTGAAACCTTCAATGGAGAAATGTCAGTTCTATCAATCTTCGGTAAACTATTTGGGGCACATTGTGTCTGAAGAAGGGATAGCAACTGACCCTGAGAAGTTGTAAGCTGTTACTTCTTGGCCCAATCCCACGAATGTGACTGAGCTCAGGTAATTCCTAGGATTCTGCTCCTACTATAGGAGGTTTGTGGAGAGGATTGCGAAGATAGCCCACCCACTCACAGAGCTACTGAAGAACCAGGAAGCGGCTGATGTGGATTCGGAGGAGCCTGGGAGGCGAAAGGAAGGGCCTCGGAAGAAAAAGGAGTCTATCCTGGATCAGTGGACTCCGCAATATGAGGAGACATTCAGACAATTGAAGTGGAGCCTTACCACTGCTCCAGTGTTAGCTTATGCGGATCCTACCAAGCCCTATGAACTGCACGTGGATGCTAGCCAAGATGGACTAGGTGGAGTACTCTACCAAGATCATGATGGACATTTAAGGCCCATTACTTATTTGAGCCGGAGTCTGTCTCCTGCTGAGAAGAACTACCCCACTCATAAACTTGAGTTTCTGGCCTTGAAGTGGGTTGTGGTAGACAAGTTGAGAGATTACCTGTATGGTGCAGAGTTTGTAGTCAAAACGGATAACAACCCCCTCACATACTTGCTTACCACCGTGAAGTTGGATGCCACAGGCCATAGGTGGTTGGCTGCTTTTTCAACATTCTCCTTCAGCTTGAAATACAGACCAGGAGTGGGCAACAGAGATGCAGATGCGCTATGAAGAAGACCCCACAGTCCCCTGAGCTCCCAAGAAGATTGGACTCAGCTTGCCCCCGAAGGGGTAAGAGCCGTTTGTGAAGGAGCAGAAAAGCAGGAGAAAGGTGGAGCTAGAGCTGAAGAGATTGGAGTGACTACAGCAGGGGTACCTAGGTATTACTGTAATGTCTCTCAGATTGCAGCAGAAGATCTACTTAAGTTATCGAGAAAAGACCTTAGGAGGGACCAACAGGAGGATCCACTCTGCAGCTTGATATTGGAAGCTCTGGAGAGTCAGCACCCTGATTTACTTTTGAAAAGCGCTCGGAAAGAAGCTCTGTTGTTACATAAAGAGTGAAGTCGGTTCCAGTTGCAACAAGGGGTGGTCTACCGAAGGGGCCCTTCTGAAGATCTGGAGGAGAAGTGGCAATTGTTTCTGCCAGAGAAACACAGAGAGACAGTGTTAATCGCTCTGCATGATTGTCATGCACATCTGGGGGCAGAAAGAACTCTTCAATATATAAGGGATAGATTCTATTGGCCTTACATGAGGAAAGAGGTGGAGAGTTACTGTCATTCCTGCCATAGGTGTATCCAGAGAAAGACTTTGCCGCAACGGGCAGCCTCGATGGGTCATTTGTCAAGCCAAGGTCCCATGGATTTAGTTTGTATAAATTTCCTGTGTCTAGAATCTGACTTGAGTGGGCAAGGAAATATTCTGGTAGTTACAGACCATTTTACCAGATATGCTCAGGCTTTCTCCACGAAAGATCAGAAGGCAGTCACAGTGGCAAAGACACTAGTGGAAAAGTTCTTCGTCCATTATGGCTTACCACAGAGGATTCACTCAGATCAGGGAAGAGACTTTGAGAGTACCCTCATCAGGAGATTATTGGATCTGTTGGGAATTCAGAAGTCTAGAACTACACCTTATCATCCGCAAGGAGACCCTCAGCCTGAGAGGTTTAATAGAACTCTTCTCAATATGTTGGGGACAGTGACCTCTGAGCAAAAGCCCAACTGGAGTAAGCATATTGCCGTTTTAGTGTATATAGTGTATATTGTGGGGGGTAAAAGTTGGTACTAATATCATTACAACACTGCACTACAGCTGTGTCAAGGGGGTTGGACAACTTAAGAGGGGTGAAAAGAACAGAGGACAAGCCCAATAATAAACCAGCAGCTCCACCAAGAGTTATTGCTACAAAAATAAAGCTAATACAGCCTTTTCTAACATTTAAAGAGCAGAAGCTGAACAGCTAAAACCTTTCCATTACATTACTGCAAAAACTTTTATTTCTTTAGTCCTTTACCGAAAGCAGAGTTTCATTTTAAGCATAGAGTCTAGAGATGCTTTGAATTGTCTTCTATTCCAGCTAGAAAAGTAAAAATAATTGTGATCTTTCCATACATAATCATTTCCTGACCTCGGTACAACCTGCCATGACAGGTCACTGGCCTCAGATTCATTAATAGTTGGCTAGCCTGACATGGGAAAATACTATACCATGCATGCACTGACTCTCCTTAAGAAGATAACTGTAATGAGTTTCAAGTGAACCTATGGAGAGAAAATCTTACGTGAGAAGAAGTATGAATTAATAATTGTTTTGGATGCATAGTTACACTAGCTTAAAAATAATGACCTTCATTATGAAAGGAAGAATTGTAATTATGTGAAATGAGAGACACATTACAACAGAACCCAGACTAAATAATTTATGTTACATTTGTTAGAAGGCAAAGGATTCAGTGAGTTTGCTTCTATTTTTCTTTGTTCTTTTGACTATAAATTGGTTCTTTTGTTCTGTTTTGTAGATATTGCAATATTATGGGCGTAAATTCTATTTGGAGATTAGTTTCTGTTGCTTGAGTTGGTTGTGGTGGGTTAAAGTAGATCCATTCCAATTACTAAAGTCTCATCTATGCTTTTACATGGTAATGTAATTTTGTATATGTAGCGCTATACTCATAGGAGCTGCTGTAGTTTAGCAAGTTCTTTCCTAAAGCATTGCAGAGATAGCCAGATACACAGCAACAGTCCATACACTCCAGCCCAATAAGCAGCCTAGGGAATGTCTTTTTTTTTTTTATTTATTGCTGAAAAAAGTTGGAGGGAGTGTAGGGCAATATGCAGGGGCGTAACTAGAAATAGCAGGGCCCCATAGCAAAATGTTGTATGGGGCCCCCCTGCAAACAGCCCCCCACCAGCTGCCCTAGTGTCAATGCAGCGTGACCTGTGCCACATACAACGTGACCTGTGCCCAATGCAGCGTGACCTGTGCCCAATACAGCATGACCTGTGCCCCATACAACCTGGTCTGCCTGTGCCCCATACAGCCCCACCTATGCAGAGGAAGAGACAAGCCACCCGGATCAGCAGAGAGCGGGATTGCCCGCTGTAATAGCTTTCATTTGAATTTCCTGTCTTCCCGGGGCTCATCGTCACATAGCCCCACCTCATGGCCCGACGCCTTTGATGACGTCACATGTCCCGCATTGGATCGGCGTTCTGTCTATCAAAGGCACCGGGCCAAAAGGTGGAGCTATGTGACGTGAGCCCCGGGAACACTGGAAGTTCTAATGAAAGCTCTTAAATCGGGCAATTCAGCTCTCTGCTGATACGGACAGCTCGCCTCTTCCTTTCCTCTCTCTTTCCCTGGCTGGGAGACTGTGCCGGCGGTACTCTTACCCTCACTGGGCCCCACTCGGCTGCGGGCTCCATAGCGCCCGCATGGGTCGCTATGGTGGTAGTTACGCCCCTGGCAATATGGGATACTCCGGAAACACTACATAGGAACAGGGGGATGCACTACACTGTGCTAAGTTGCTCTGAACAGTCTTTACACCAGAAACAAAGATAGTAAGTAAGTAAGATAGCCAGAACTGAGACCTTACAAGGACTGTCTCAGCCAGAATCACCACTAGAACTTTCACCTAAAGGACATCAGCTCTCAGTCACTAGGCCCTGGAGCTCAGGTCCTTACTCAAAATGCCACAGGATAGCCAAATGTCTCCTTCCAGTATTCACCGGACACTCTTCAGTGAGGGAGAAGTTAATGCACACAATTCCACAGGAGAGCTAAACCTTTTCAACCTCTACTGGGCACCCTTCAGTGAACTCGTCAGACCAGATCCTTATTTAGAGAAAGGCCATAGCTGAGACCTCGATGAACATCGGTTTGAACCAGTAGAACTGCCACAACGGGGTGGGGATTAGCTCACAGACCAAATGGAGTGGAGACTGTTGATTTTAAAATTGTGTCTTTATGTATTGTATATAGAGACCAACCACCTTAAAAGCCCTGTTCCATTTTGAGTTCTTCTGGGTTTTACTTGGTAATTAGTATATAGAGTATTTGAGGATGCGGTGGTATACCCTTTTTATGATCCTTAGAAAGACCTGTCTTAAGCATCCTTCATCAGGCATTTCCTGTTATAGGGTGACAATTGTCTCTGAGTTGCCCTCATGTGTTGTCACCCTGGCAAATGCACTCCTGGTGGAGGCTTCGAGTTCCAGGCCAATGCCCCTGGAAGCTGGAGATCATTGAAGTAGACACCATTAATTCATTGATCTTCACTTGTTTTTGGGTTCACTGCTGAGTGGCTGCCCTGTTGCATTCTGAACTCAGGAGGTCAGCTGTTTGGCACAGGTGCCATTAACCGATTGCCGACCGTCCGCCGCATGGCACAGGCAGGCAAATGGCACAGGCAGGCAAATCGCCGTCATTGTACGGCGGGCATGCGGCTGGCTGGGGGGCGCGCGCCCCCCCGCCGGCCGTGACGATCGGATTCGATCAGGGACCGATCGATCCCCAGGCTGAGGCCAATGAAATCTGGCCTGGACCTGGTGATCGGTCCTGACAAATGATATCCTTCCCCTGTCTGTGTAACTGTAAACACTGACAGGGGAAGTGATTTCATCTCTCCTCGTGTCGGTCTTTTCGTTCCAGACCGAGATTAGAGAAGACATCCAAGTAAGTGCACCAACACTACACTGACACCAGGTTACGTAGGCACACAATTCACCCCCCAATCACCCCCCGATCACTCCCCCCAATTAACCCCTTCACCACCTGTCACTGTGTCACCCAGTACAGCAATCAGATTTTTTTTGATCGCTGTACTAGTGTCATTAGTGACAAAAATCAGTGTTAGGGTAATTAGTATTAAGCCCAGATAGGTTTAGGGACCCCCCCCCAACCCCCCCAATAAAGGTTTAAACCCTTGATTAACAAAAAAGTAAAGTTGCGCTACTAAAAATAACAAAAAAAACAAAATAATAGCAGCCAGCATCAACAGTGTAGCGAACTGTGCAATTAAATACAAATAAATGTATAAATGCAGCGCTAATAAGTGATATATAAAACAAAGTGACAGCATATCACCCAAACGTAGAGTAAAACTAGTATAATGGCTTAATGATAGAACACAAGCAGGTGTGTACCAAAAATAACCCGTTGAATATATGTGGAAAGTCAATCTACAATATTTGTAAAACAGGTAGTGTCCATAGTGAAAAAAATGTTCCTCAATAAATGGAGAAAAATTCCATGGGAAAAAGAGATGTGTGTAAATGATGCCTTTTCAACCAATGGGTGCAGCGAAACAATTTTCTTCATGCGGTCTAGGCCAACATACAGCTGTAATAGTAGAAGGAATGGGTACGCTTACCAGAAAAAGTGGACACACTCACCATACGGCGGTGTGTCAGTCAGGCATTTGGATCAATCAATCCTATGGGTGCTTGATAGGAGACACTGATGGTATGGAGATGCACTTCAATGGCCTCATCCGAAGCAACAATGGATGGATGGTGATGCTCAGGTCTCCAGCAGATGGATGTGTTTGCGTTCACATAAAGTGGTCAGCTGGATAGAATATGCAAACTCCACAGTGCAGCATATCAGATCCTGCTCCGCCGGAGCCTCCCCCGGTCACAGGCGGTGATAGGTAACCCAAGACGGGGGAAAAGCAAATCCGCAGAAGCAAGGAAGTTGATAGTGAGATCCCCTCCCCCAGCCGGTAGTGTCTCCTTGTCTTCTCCGCCCCGGTGACCCTCTTGTTCCTGCCCCAACTCTATCAGGGACCGGCTTAGATCGTCTCAAGCCTCCGTGACCGGGGGAGGCTCCGGAGTTTTTCTTTTTTAATAAATCTGCAAAAATGTCAACAATTCTGTGTTTTTCTGTCAATATGGGGTGCTGTGTGTACATTAATGAGGAAACAATGAACTTAAATGATTTTAGCAAATGGCTGCAATATAACAAAGAGTGAAAAAATTAAGGGGGTCTGAATACTTTCCGTCCCCACTGTATATATATATTTTAGGCACAGATTGCATTAAAAATGTTTTATTTTTTACTATTTTTTTGTATTTGCTTTGCAGGTATGGTATGTCTTACTGTTATACTGTAATATTACTTTGTTTTAAAAAACAAAATGATGCATGTATGCCCAACATCAGAAGTGGGTGGATGAAGGGAGGTATTTTAATGGTGGGCATACCCACCGATCAATCCCTTTTTTTCGTTCAGCTCACAGGCTGCATGAAAAAAAAGATTACAATATATGCCCAACAAGCACCAGCAACCTACTGGTATGTTGCTGGACCTTGAGTGGTTATGCCAGAATGATGCCTGCAGGTTTAGGTATCATCTTGGTATCATTCTTTTCAGCCAGCGGTTGGCTTTCATGCAAAAGCAATCCTAGTGGCTAATTAGCCTCTAGACTGCTTTTACAAGCAGTGGGAGGGAATGTCTCCCCCCCCCTCCCGTCTTCCATGGTTTTCTCTGGCTCTCCTGTCCCAACAGGGAACCTGAGAATGCAGCCGTTGGTTCCGCCAGCTGACCATAGAGCTGATCAGAGACCAGAACGGCTACAATCATCTCTATGGCCTAAGAAAGCTACAAGCATTTCTGTCAGGGCTGGCTCAGCCCTTCCTTCTCTGAGCTGGCCGTTCAGCTGTCGGCTAATTGCGAGCTCTCATCTCTCTTCACAGTTACCCAGCTGTTCCTGATCCTGCTCGTCTGACCTGCCTACTAAGACCCCTTTCACACTGGGGTGGTTTGCAGGAGCTATTGCTATAAAAATACCGCCTGCAAACCAACCTAAAAGTGCCGCTGCTTTGTCTCCAATGTGAAAGCCCCGAGGGCTTTCACACTGGAGCGGTGCGCTAGCAGGACGGTAAAAAAAGTCCTGCTAGCAGCATCTTTGGAGCGGTGAAGGAGCGGTGTGTATACCGCTCCTTCACCGCTCCTGCCCATTGAAATCAATGGGACACAGCGGCTATACCGCCGGCAAAGCGCCTCTACAGAGGCGCTTTGCGGTGGTTTTTAACCCTTTCTCGGCCGCTCAGGGGGGTAAAACCGCCCTGCTAGCGGCCAAATACCGACGGTAAAACAGTTTACCACCGACACCGCCCCTGCCCCAGTGTGAAAGGGGCCTTAAAGCTGTCCAGCTCACGTCATCTCTGCCTTTGCCTTGGTCAGCTGGCCACCGTGGTAAGAATCAACTCGTTTGGGCCATTTCCCAACAATTCTGGTGGCCTACTCTACGTGCTGATATAACTGCCTTTGTAGCTGCCTGTTCCGTGTGTGCTCAGACTAAGACTCCATGACACCTTCCAGTGGGCCTCCTACAACCCATACCCAATGAAGAGAGGCCCTGGACCCACCTGTCTATGGATTTCATTGTGGAGTTGCCCAACTCCCAAGGCAACACTGTTATCCTTATGGTGGTTGACCTGTTCGCAAAGATGTGTCATTGTATTCCACTTAAGAAGTTGCCTACTTCTAAGGAACTGTCTTCCATTTTTGTTTGGGAGATCTTTCGCTTACATGGACTACCCAAGGTGATTGTCTCAGACAGGGGCATTCAGTTTGTCTCCCGATTCTAGCGAGCCTTTTGTGCACAGTTGGGTATTCAGCTTGCTTTCTCATCTGCGTATCACCCGCAGTCTAATGGGGCCACAGAGCGAGCCAATCAGTTCTTGGAGCAATTCCTACGTTGCTATATTTCTGACCATCATAACAACTGGTCAGACCTATTACCAGACAGCAGAGGCAGAGTTTGCTCACAACAGTACCTTGAATTCTGCCTCCCGATCGTCTCTGTTTATGGCGAATTATGGTTTCCAACCTTCCATGTTGCCTGACTCGTTTGTTCCGCAGAGTATTGCTGCGTTAGAGGAGCATCTCCGTGGTCTTCGTTCCACTTGGGCACAAGTCCAGGAGGCTTTTTTGCGTCCTGCTAATGATAGGTGCAGACTTCATGCTGACCGCAGATGCCTGCCTGTGCCTGCCTACCAGGTTGGGGACAGGATCTGGCTGTCATCTCGCAACCTCCAACTTCGTGTTCCCTCACTGAAGTTCGCACCTCGGTTTATTGGGTCTTTCCGTATCCTTCGCAGGATTAACCCAGTGGCTGCTTACACGTTGGACCTTCCTCCTAGTATGCGCATCTCAAATGTGTTTCATGTCTCCTTATTGAAACCGTTGATCTGCAACCGGTTTACCACCTCGGTGCCACGTCCTCCCCCTATACAGGTTGAGAACCATGAGGAGTATGAGGTACAATCCATTGTTGACTCCCGTAGGTTCCGTGGGTGCATACAGTACCTGGTGCATTGGAAGGGGTACGGTCCGGAGGAACGCTCCTGGGTCTCATCCTCAGACGTACATGCCCCTGCCCTCCTCCGCGGTTTCCATAGACGTTTTCTCCTCAGGCCAAGTGGTCCTCCGAGGGGGAGGGGTCGTTGAGGAGGGGGTACTCTCAGGGCTGGATCAGCCCTTCCTTCTCTGAGCTTGCCGCTCAGCTGTCACCTAATTGCCAGCTCTCATCTCTCTCCACAGTTACCCAGCTGTTCCTGATCCTGCTCATCTGACCTGCCTACTTAAAGCTGTCCAGCTCACTTCATCTCTGCCTTTGCTTTGGTCACATCACAAGAAACCATCTCCTGCATTCCTGTTTAAAGACTGGCTTTGCTGACATCCCTTCTGGCTCCTTTGCCTGCTTGCTGTTCCACTTGGATCCCTGACTTCTGGCCTGGCTAATTACACAATCCGGTTACTGAACTCTGGCTATGCTTTGACTACTATTTACCTTTTTATTTTTATTAATAAACAAATGTGATTTAATTGTACTTCTGTCTAGGTCTGATTCATGGTTTCTGACAATTTCATGACTTAGATCTTGCCGGATGTAAACAGCGCCATTGGGAAATTGGGAAAGCATTTTATCACACCGATCTTGGTATGGTCAGATGCTTTGAGGGCAGAGGAGAGATCTAGGGTCTAATAGACCCCAATTTTTTCAAAAAAGAGTACCTGTCACTACCTATTGCTATCATAGGGGGTATTTACATTCCCTGAGAGGACAATAAAAATGATTTAAAAAAAAATTAAAGGAACAGTTTAAAAATAAAATAAAAAAGCAAAATAAATAATAATAATAAAAAAAAGCACCCCTGTCCCCCCTGCTCTCGCGCAAAGGCGAACGCAATCGTTGGTCTGGCGTCAAATGTAAACAGCAATTGCGTCATGCATGTGAGGTACCACCGCAAAGGTCAGATCGAGGGCAGTAATTTTAGCAGTAGACCTTCTCTGTAAATCTAAAGTGGTAACCTGTAAAGGCTTTTAAAGGCTTTTAAAAATGTATGTAGTTTGTCGCCGCTGCACGTTTGTGCACAATTTTAAAGCATGTCGTGTTTGGTATCCATGTGCTCGACCTAAGATCACCTTTTTTTTTTTTCATCAAACATTTGGGCAATATAGTGTGTTTTAGTGCATTAAAATTAAAAAAAGTGTGTTTTTTACCAAAACAATGCGTTTAAAAAAATCGCTGCACAAATACTGTGTGAAAAAAAAATGAAACACCCACCATTTTAATCCGTAGGGCCTTTGCTTTAAAAAAATATATAATGTTTGAGGGTTCAAAGTAATTGAAAAAAATATTTTTTCATGTAAACAATAAGTGTCAGAAAGGGCTTTCTATTCAAGTGGTTAGAAAAGTGGGTGATGTGTAACATAAGCTTCTAAATGTTGTGCATAAAATGCCAGGACAGTTCAAACACCCCCCCCCCTCCCCAAATGACCCCATTTTGCAAAGTAGACACCCCAAGCTATTTGCTGAGAGGCATGTCGAGTCCATGGAATATTTTATATTTTGACACAAGTTGCAGGGAAAAGACAATTTTTTTTTTTTGCACAAAGTTGTCACTAAATGATACATTGCCTGAACATGCCATGGGAATATGTGAAATGACACCCCAAAATACATTCTGTTGCTTCTCCTGAGTACGGGGATACCAAATGTGTGAGACTTTTTGGGAACCTAGCCGCGTACGGGACCCCGAAAACCAAGCACCGCCTTCAGGATTTATCAGGGTGTAAATTTTTGATTTCACTCCTCACTGCGTATCACAGTTTCGGAGGCCATGGAATGCCCAGATGGAACAAACCCCCCCCCAAATCACCCCATTTTGGAAAGTAGACACCCCAAGCTATTTTCTGAGAGGTATAGTGAGTATTTTGCAGACCTCGCTTTTTGTCACAAAGTTTTGAAAATTGAAAAAAGAAAAAAAAATACATTTTTCTTTCCTTTCTTCATTTTCAAAAACAAATGAGAGCTGCAAAATACTCACCATGCCTCTCAGCAAATGGCTTGGGGTATCTACTCTCCAAAACAGGGTCATTTGGGGGGGGGGGGGGGTTGTGCCATCTTGGCATTTTATGGCCTTGGAAACTGTGATAGGTAGTGAGGAGTGAAATCAAAAATTTACGCCCTTAGAAAGCCTGAAGGTGGTACTTGGTTTTCGGGGCCCCGTACGCAAATGGGCTCCCAAAAAGTCTGACACATTTGGTATCCCCGTACTCGGGAGAAGCAGCATAATGTATTTTGGGGTGTAATTCCACATATGCTCATGGCATGTGTGAGCAATATATCATTTAGTGACAACTCTGTGCAAAAAAAAAAAGTTTGTCATTTTCCCGCAACTTGTCGCAAAATATAAAATATTCCATGGACTCAACATGCCTCTCAGCAAATAGCTTGGGGTGTCTAATTTCCAAAATGGGGTCATTTGGGGGGGTTTGTGCCCTCTTGGCATTTTATGGCCTTCAAAACTGTGATAGGTAGTGAGCAGTGAAATCAAAAATTTACGCCCTTAGAAATCCTGAAGGCGATGATTGGTTTTCGTACGCGGCTAGGCTCCCAAAAAGTCCCACGCGTGGTATCCCCGTACTCAGGAGAAGCAGCAAAATGATTTTGGGGTGCAATTCCACATATAACCATGGCATGTGTGAGCAATATATCATTTAGTGACAACTTTTTGTAAAAATTTTTTTTTTTTTCTTGTCATTATTCAATCACTTAGGACAAAAAAATAAAATATTCAATGGGCTCAACATGCCTCTTAGCAATTTCCTTAGGGTGTCTACTTTCCAAAATTGGGTCATTTGGGGGGGGGGGGGGGGGGGTTGTACTGCCCTGCCATTTTAGCACCTCAAGAAATGAGGCAGTCATAAACTATAAGCTGCGTAAATTCCAGAAAATGTACCCTAGTTTGTAGACGCTATAATTTTTGCGCAAACCAATAAATATACACTTATTGACATTTTTTTAATTAAAGACATGTGGCTGAATACATGTTGGCCTAAATGTATGACTAAAGTTGAGTTTATTGGATTTTTCTTATAACAAAAAGTAGAAAATATCAATTTTTTTCAAATTTTCGGTCTTTTTCTGTTTATACCGCAAAAAATAAAAATCGCAGAGGCAATCAAATACCATCAAAAGAAAGATCTATTTGTGGGAAAAAAAGGACGTAAATTTAGTTTGGGTACAACATTGCATGACCGCGCAATTACCAGTTAAAGCAGCGCAGCGCCAAATTGTCATTGAGCTGCCAAATGGTCTGGGGCTGAAGTGGTTAAGAGAATGAATGCAAAGCATTCTCTGATTGGACAAAGCGGAGAGTGTGACCTCTCCACCTCATCCAATAAGAGAATGCTTTGCATACATTCAGAAAATACATAACATTCTCTGAATGGCTTCCATGCTAACCCACTGACCTCATGTGTTTGGAATGCAGCAGGGCAGTCACTCGGCATGGGACATGGAAAATAGTGGAGATCACTTAAATAGCAATGTCTACTAAAGTGATTTAGAGCTTCCAGGGGTATTTGCCAGGTATGGTATACAGTATACATAGTTACACTGGCCCAAGTTGGACCAATGCAACTATGAATATTCATGAATTCCTTTCATGAAAATACATGTTACAGTATATACAGTTCAATGGTAATCCACCTAAAATGCATGTAAAATGCACCTAAAATGCAAACCACCAAAAAATTATGTGACCTGGGGTTAGAGCTAGGGTTAGCATTAGGGATGAAATTTGGATTTACGCCATTCATGGTTTCCCGGCTTTGATTTTGCATGCACCTGCAGATTAATGTGGTATTTTGCTGGGTCAAACCTTTTTTAATCTTAAATATATTGCATGGCCTCTGAATCATAGTCACAATTCTTAGAAGGGACAATGGTGAAAATTGGATAAGCCAGCCCCCTCACTCTAATATGTGGGCTCACGTTAGTCATATTGTTGTTGTATATTGGAACTTTCAGAGGAGCTGACAATCTGTATAGGGAGAGCTTAGGGAGATCCTACTTAACTGTGCTATTCTATACTGTGGATTGAAGTGGTGGGACACAATATCTTGTGTGTCCCCCTGTCCTGTTAACAGATTTATTGATATTCGGGCTGTTAGAAATCACGTGGCCCCTCACAGCCCCACACAGCCTACCTGACAGCCCCCCCCCAAAAAAAATATCAAATGATATTTTCAGTAAAGTGCCTCAATGATATGCTTCACAGCCATGGCAAAAAATTATACCCTAATCGACCAAGACCCATTCCATTGAACCCTGCTCTGCAAGTGCCCCACAACCAAGGGCAAAGCACATGGTTGCGGTGCGCTAATACAGGGTTAAAGTGGGCAGTGAGGAGGCAATATGCCTTCCCACTGCCTGTCATATACTCTCTGAAGAGTAATCCAAATGCTAACTGCTCTTCAGAGAGCAAAGCACATTTGAACAAGTCCTTGATTTTTTTTCATTATTTTTTAGTATTTTTTACATTTTTTTAAGAATTGTATTATTATTGTTATTATTATTATTATTTTTTTTTTTTTTAGATTTTTTAACTGACCTGTTGGGGGACCTTTGGTGAAATATCAGAGGTCTAAACAGAGAAAGGGAATGAGGACTTTTTTCAGTCCCTTTCTCTGCACCCTCATCTGCATTGGACAGTGGATGAATGGGAAGCTCTCTGAGGCTTCCTGTTTATTCACAAATGGAAGCATAAAAACATAGTTAAATGTGTGATGAATGGACACAGGGGCGATCAGTACAAATCCCCTACAGCAGTGCCCAAATCCCCAGGCTATTTGGTTTAGCGCAAGCTTTTTGTTTAGCGAAAACTTGCCCAGCAGCCCCACAGGGGGCCACAATTTTGCATTGAAATGTGCCTTCCATTGATTTCAATCAGGTTCACATTGGAATTTATGGTTCACACATTTTTGTATGGTCCCTTGGAGAATAAAACCTATGCAGATTCCTAGTGAGCATAAGAGTTAGCAGTAGGGTTAATGTTAGGGTTGGAACTGGGGTTAGGTTAACATTAGAGCTAGGGCTACAGTTAAAGCAGTACCTCATAATATACCCACCACCTGAACCCCCCTATATTTTATTTATTGTATTTCCTATTAAAAAAAAGCCCTCCATGTACTTTTTTCTTAAAGTTTTCTTGCCAGTCTGGTGATGCCACCACATCCTTCACATCTTCTTCTGGTAGCAGTGGGCAGTCTAAGACAGGAAATGGGCAAACACCATGTAACCACTTTTTTCAAGCATGCCAAATTTTAGATCATTTCAAAACATTTTTTTCGTTTAGGAGAAATTGGTAATTTCGCTATGAATTCAATTTTTCTCCCCTCACCCCTACCAGAGGATTGCTCTTCTATTTTATAATTAAAAATACAATTTCACTCTATAAAATAAAAGTGATTTCTGCTTTTTTGTGTTTTTTTTTTTTTTTTTTTTTTTATAAGGCTTTGGTCCTCTCACATGACAACTTGGCTTTGAAGCTTTTTGTTTTTTAAACAGAATGGAATCATGTTTCTTATTTCCATTTATCTCACCTAAACCCTAATTACTGCTTCAATTAAAATGGATTAAAGTCTCCCTGTTTTTTTTTTTGTTCTTTTTTTTACACAACCGCTAAATGTGATCAGATGATGGAAAGAGACAAAAAAGGCACCATTAGGTTCTCTACTTTCATTTCCTAGGCGGTTCTGTGCACCTTTCTGGCAATTAGGGCTTATCACTTCTACCGGATATTGCCTGCGTTGATTTGGAGATTAAGTTTGTTGCATTGTGAATAATTCAGGCGAATTATACAAAAGCACTTTGATGGAGGGCTCCCGGTGTAAACGGATGGAGCTGGTATTATTTAATGACGGCAAATAAATTAAGCGTCGGTAAGTTCTAAGAGGGCGCCGAAATCATCTCCCGTTGAAGGTCTTTCTCTCATCTGCTTTCATGTGCTCTGCGTAATTATCAGACTTGTAATTTAATCTCCTGCCATGAAAGGGGACCAATAAGGTTATATGCAAGGGTGACAAACATATGCGCATTTTAATCGGGTGCCAAGGTGAAGGGTTGACCTGAATTGGACATAGAAATTCACCATTCTACTTTGCATTGGCAAAAGAAAAAGTAGGATAGGCGCAATCATACTAAATTCCTTCTACATGTAATCTGCGACAGTTGCAAGATCTTAATGGAAGGAATTGCATGGTCTTTCAATAAAAGCCATTTGACAAGGGCCACAGGGCTTCTTAACAAAGCCAATAAAAATGCAATGACTTTAAAACATACATAAAGTTTAATCATCCATCGTATTAATTAAAAAAAGAGATTGGGGACATTTCTCTTCAATTTCTGTTGCTGTGCATAACTTCCTGGAAGCATCACAGCAAAGGCTTAGAAATCATGGGACCCCATACAGCCTAGCTGACAATGTCAACCCCCCCCCCCCCCCCCCCCGAAAATATAAAAACAATATTTTTTGCTATAAATACACTAAAATCATTATTAGCAGACACAAACACAATATAATTCACAGAATTCCTGCTAAATCTAAAATCGGTACCGATCACTCACCGCGTTCATTCAAGAAAGGAAGGGGCCAGTAAACATTTCCCTCCTGAAACATCCACTTGTGAATGAGGCAGGGGAGGGAAGCCAGCAGCGCTGTCGAGAATGGATTGGGGCTCAGGCATCAGATCATGAACAGGAAAGGGGGGGTATTCGGTGTGGCAGGGGGGCAATTACAGGAATTGATCTCCTATGTGACTCTTCCTGTAGCAGCTGAAGGTCCGTGAGAGGGAGAGGAGGAGAGGCCAGCTTTCACCTGCTGCAGAGTGAGTCACACAGGGGATCAGTTCCTGTAACTGCCCCCCTTCCTGCCCCCTGCCACACCGACCACTCCCCTTTCATGTCCATGATCCATTTCCCCCTGCTGCCCAAGCTGCTTTAATGAACTGATGGGGCCTAGGCCCCGTACAGGAGGACTGGCTGTTCCCCTCTTGTCGGTGGCCCTGATCACAGCACCCTTCCTCAGCACTCCTCTAAAGTAAGAGTAAACTCCCTTGGCTGATTTTTACCTATAAGTAAGCCTATAATAAGGTTTACCTATAGGTACAGTAAATATCTCCTAAACATGCACCGTTTAGGAGATATTTACTTGTAAATGTGCTCTGAAGGAACAGCATACCCGTGCCGTTCCATCAGAGCCCTGTGCCGCGAGCAGTCACTTCCGTGCGCATGTGGGGGAGTGATGTCATTGCGGCTCCTTCATTCAAAACCGGGAGCCCGCAAACCTGGAAGGAAGACCAGGTGAAGATGGAAGCCCTGTCAGCTGTGACAGCGCACTGTTGAAGGGCTTCATTTTAAGGTAAGTTTTACATAATGTGCTAGTATGCGATGCAATATGTCATAATTTTTCTGTAGTATGCTGATATCTAGTGCTGTTTTTTGGTTACTACAACTTGTTTACTAACATGGTTTTGTTTTTTCCTCTGTCCAACCCTCCTGTTTAGTGCTAGTTAGTTTGGTCCTAGCTAGATCCTCCCCACTTCTTCAATGTTCCCTCAGTCAGTGTAAGTTATTTGCAGAGACAGAAAAGAAAAGAAAAGCTTAGAAATGTCATTCTTACACTTCAAAAGACTGGAAAAACATCCTGCACTGTACTGCGATTAGCTGAAATAAAGTTGCATTGGATTCAACTGCTGTGTCTAATTGAAGAGTTAAAGTGGTTCTAAAGCCAAGATATTTTTTACCTTAATGTATTCCCTGTATTTAGGTAAAAAATGTCCCAAGAAGAGTATCGCTCCCTCACAACCATAAATACTTACTTGATTCTGTTTTCAATCCAGCACTTTGCCCATCTGTAGTGGCTCTCTCCCTGCATTCACAGGAGTTTCAGCGGGAGCCATTAGATAAAGCCTGTGAGCAGAGAGCGGGGGGCAGGGCCGAATCGCTCTGTGTGTGTCTATGGACGCACACAGCCTGGCTCAGGAATAAGCCAGCACATCCACCCTCATAGCAAGTGGCTTGCTATTGTGGCAAACACAGAGCCAGCGGGGGACCCCAGAAGAGGAGATTCAGGGCTGCTCTGTGTAATTCTATTCCAAAGAGCAGGTAAGTGTAACATGTTTATTTTATTAAAAAAAAAAAAAAAACCTTTATGACCGTTATAAGCTACCTATGGATGGTGCCAAGTCAGCAGGCAACCATACAGTCCTAACAGACTGGGCCTAAGAAGGTAAGTCAATGCATAGAATGACATTTACAGCATAGCTCTAAACCCAATCACTAAAATGTGCTATTTTTTTTAATTGTTAGCTTAAATTAAAATAAAAAATAATAAATACTAAAAAATAAATACTATACCAGGGAATAAAATAATCCCTGATGATTTTATCATAAAGGGACGTCCTGCTTGGGTGGCAACTGTTTTCCAATTCTGCTCTTGCACTGTTACTTTGTCACATGCACACCCGGTGGAGGCTACCAGAGGCCATACCAAGGGCAGTCATGGTCCACCATTGTCACTATCAGGATGCTGGCTCGGTGCAGCCGATACTGAAGCAAGTGCATGTAAACAGAAGTGACTAAAATAGGCTGGAGGAGAGAAGCAGCACTGAGATGAAAAAAAAGATGGAAAATGGTGTAATAGCATTTTTTTAAAACAAAATGCATTGCAACTGTTTATGATACAAAGTGCATTAGCAAACTAAAGTATATAAATCCAGTTAGGGTTTACACCTATATGAAACCCTCCGACAGAACAGTGGTATATTATGTTGCATAAACCTAAATGTTCTAGTCATTTGAAGCTCCATTCCTGAAAAAGTGAAGTGGTCAATGCCTGCGAAAGTCTCAGGTAGTTATCTTTAAACTTTAGAAAGGATAAAAACACGCGCAATGCATTTTACCCAATAAGTGCCTTTTAAGTTAATAGATAAAAATATTTACTTTGGCAGATCGATGGATGTCCTTTCGCTGTTTGCTGGGAGCAACCTGCTCGTCAAATGAAGGCTGAATGTCAGCTAAACTGTCCGCCAGGTAGAAAAACATTCACCATAATGAAATCTGCTCCTAAAGGACAGAGCCAGGCTATTAGAAAGAATAATGAATTATTTAAAAATAGATTGTTCAGTAATAATTCTTCAGTCCATGTTTACTTCTGATATTTTCAACCAGGTACACATATGGTAAAAGATAAGTGAGTACAGAGATAGATAGATAGATAGATAGATAGATAGATAGATAGATAGATAGATAGATAGATAGATAGATAGATAGATAGATAGATAGATAGATAGATAGATAGATAGATAGATACAGTGCCTTGCTAAAGTATTCACCCCCCTTGGCATTTTTCATGTTTTGTTGCCTCACAACCTGGAATTAACATGGATTGTTTGAGGATTTGCATAATTTAATTTACAGAACATGCCCACAACTTTGAAGATGATTTTTTTTTTTTTATTATTGTGAAGCAAACAACAAATAGGACAAAATAACAGAAAACGTCAATGTGCATAACTATTCACCCCCCTAAAGTCAATACTTTGTAGGGCCACCTTTTGTGGCTATCACAGCTCCAAGTCGCTTTGGATAAGTCTCTATGAGCTTGCCACATCTTACCACTGGGATTTTTACCCATTCCTCCTTGCAAAACTGCTCCAGATACTTTAAGTTGGATGATTTGCACTTGTGAACAGCAATCTTTAAGTCTGACCACAAATTTTCTATTGGATTGAGGTCTGGGCTTTGACTAGGCCATTCCAACACATTTACATGTTTCCCCTTAAACCACTCAAGTGTTGCTTTAGCAGTGTGTTTGGGGTCATTGTCCTGCTGGAAGGCGAACCTCCGTCCTAGCCTCAAATCACACACAGAGTGGTACAGGTTTTGCTCAAGAATATCCCTGTATTTAGCACCATCCATCTTTCCCTCAAATCTGACCAGTTTCCCAGTCCCGACTGCTGAAAAACACCCCCACAGCATGATGCTGCCACCATTATGTTTCACTGTGGGGATGGTGTTCTTTGGGTGATGTGATGTGTTGGGTTTGCGCCAGACATAGTGTTTTCTTTGATGCCAAAAAGTTCAATTTTAGTCTCATCAGACCAGAGCACCTTCCTCCATACATTTTGGGAGTCTCCCACACTTTTCGCAAACTGAAAACTTGCCATTTTGTTTTTTGCTGAAAGTAATGGCTTTTTTCTGGCCACTCTGCCATAAAGCCCAACTATGGAGCATATGGCATATTGTCATCCTATGTACAGATACTCCAGTCTCTGCTGTGGAACTCTGCAGCTCCTTCAGTATTACCTTAGGTCTCTGTGCTGCCTCTCTGATTAATGCCCTCCTTGCCCAGTCCGTGAGTTTTGGTGTGGGGCCGTCTCTTGGCAGGTTTGCTGTTGTGCCATATTCTTTCCATTTGGTTATGATAGATTTGATGGTGCTCCTAGGGGTCATCAAACATTTAGATATTTTTTTATAACCTAACCCTGACTTGTAATTCTCAACAACATTGTCCCTTACTTGTTTGGAGAGTTCCTTGGTCTTCATGGCAGTGTTTGGTTAGTGGTGCCTCTTGCTTAGGTGTTGCAGCCTCTGGGGCCTTTCAAAAAGGTGTGTATATGTAATGACAGATCACGTGACACTTTGATTGCACACAGGTGGACATCATTTCACTAATTATGTGACTTCTGAAGGTAATTGGTTGCACCAGAGCTTTTTATGGGCTTCATAACAAAGGGGTGAATACATACGCACATGACAATTATCAGTTTTTTATTTCTGAAAAATAGTTTTATGTATATATTTTTCTAATTTTACTTCACCAACTTAGACTATTGTGTTCTGATCCATCACATATAATTCAGATAAAAAAAAAAAAACATTGAACTAAAGGCTGTAATGTAACAAAACAGGTAAAAAGCCAAGGGGGGTGAATACTTTTGCAAGGCACTGTAGATAGACAGATAGACATATAGAGATAAAAATTAATAGATAATAAATTGAAAGATCGAGATAGAAAGATCGATAGATCGAGATATGGAGAGAGATAGATAGGTAGATATTAATAGATACGTAATTGAAAGAGATAGATAGATAGATAGATAGATAGATAGATAGATAGATAGATAGATAGATAGATAGATAGATAGATAGATAGATAGACAGACAGACAGACAGACAGACAGACAGACAGACAGACAGACAGACAGATAGATAGATAGATAGATAGATAGATAGATAGATAGATAGATAGATAGATAGATAGATAGATAGATAGATAGATAGATAGATAGATAGATAGATAGATAGATAGATAGACAGATAGATAGATAGATAGATAGCCTGGTGCTGCACAGTCCAGGTGCAAATAGTGGAACTTGTACTAAAGTAAGGCAAAACAGTTCACAACAAACCCAGGGGGGAGAAGGCCCAACCGGTAACATTCACGGAGGCCAACAGCATGTAGTGGAGCAGGTTTTATCCAAACTGACAGCATCTGTTTGGAGGGGTGGAATGTAGCCTGGCCATTCCAAGCCCAAATGAGAAGATGTCCAAGTAGAGTGCGGAGCCCTAAGCTTTCCCTACACGTCTGGAACCATTCCCTGCCGCTAATACTGTCTCTAACAGACTGGTGACCTGTCCCTACACTACCCACACATGATTGCGTGCCAAACCCGAGGGCCAGGGTCTTAAATAAACTCTGGCACACTTAAGGTGGCTGCCAGGGTCACATAGGTGGCCAGCATCCATCCAACTGATAAGAGGCATGGAGGAGCTCAGCTATGGGAAAAGATTAGAGGAACTGAATTTATTCACTCTTGAGAAGAAGAGATTAAAGGGGGATATGATCACCATGTATAAGTATTAAAAGGGTCCATATAGTGAACTTGGTGTTGAGTTATTCACTTTACAGTCAACACAGAGGACACGGGGGCACTCTTTACATCTAGAGGAAAAGAGATTTAATCTCCAAATACGGAAAGGTTTCTTCACAGTAAGAGCTGTGAAAATGTGGAATAGACTCCCTCCAGAGGTGGTTCTGGCCAGCTTAGTAGATTGCTTTAAGAAAGGCCTGGATTCTTTCCTAAATGTACATATTATAACAGGGTACTAGCATTTATAGGTAAAGTTGATCCAGGGAAAATCCGATTGCCTCTCTGGGATCAGGAAGGAATTTTTTCCCCTGCTGTAGCAAATTGGATCATACTTTTCTGGGGGGGGTTCGCCTTCCTCTGGATCAACTGTGGGTATAGGATTGTGTATATGGGATTGTATGATATTTTTTATTTTATTTATTTATTTTTTATGGTTAAACTGGATGGACTTGTGTCTTTTTTTCAACCTGACTAACTATATAACTATGTAACTATGAATTGCTGCCCCAGTGACTCAGGAAACCCTAGAAGAACCATGTTCCTCTTGGCTTCTTCTCCCTCTCCACTGCTGCTGCGTGCCAACTGCTGTGGAGGCAACAGACTGCACCTGCCTACAGATAGATTGATAGATTGATAAAGATAGATAGATAGATAGATAGATAGATAGATAGATAGATAGATAGATAGATAGATAGATAGATAGATAGATAGATAGATAGATAGATAGATAGATAGATAGATAGATAGATAGTGATTTATATTTGGTTACTATGACAACCAAAAAAATGTAGTGAGTGATGGATTCAGTTCTATATTGTCAGGCAGTATTTTGCAGGAAATGTTTCTCTCACAGAAATGTCATTCAGCCCTGACGCTTCATAATAAGGAAAGGAAGGAATATTATTTCATGTCATTTCTCATTGCAGAAATCTCAAGTGATGGCGATTTCTGCACAAGAGACATCTAACCCCTCAGCCATGGTGTCTGACTCTCTAAATGCATAGTATGCTGTAGCAATTCCATATGCATTAAGGGGCCAGTCATTAAGCCAATAATTATATTTACCAATTGCATATTTCCTTGGAGGGTATAGTAATAGAAATTATGATATATATATATACCCATATAAATTAAATGTAAAAATTCCATTAACAGGAATGTAAAGTTATCTGCTTATATTTTGCGTTGCCTGATTCACCCCCTCCCCTATCAACACGCTAAAGAAAATTTCAAATAAAACCTTTCCAATATCATTACATACCCTTTTCTTAATCCAGTGACATCGCCACTGGGTCTCTGTGCTTCTCTATGCAATTCAGGCAGATCGTGGCTGATGGGAGGAGCCGGCACAGTGCTATACCATACCTTATGAAAACATCTCAGCATCCTGCATCAGTACTCTTCTCAATAGTCCTTGGTTCTGATGTAAGCAGTGGGCTGTCTCTTGGGAGTGTTGCGAATATCAAAATGTCTTAATAGGTGGCTGTAATGCTGGATGAGTGGGTGTTCCTGGGCATTTGCATGCAGAATACCCTAAGTAACACCCACATATATGATTAAAAGTACTAAAGTCCAATGAGTTAAGGGGATGGGTCGCAGAGAAGCTCATAGTATGCAGTGAAATCAGAATAAGCTATTTAATTACAGAAGAGGAGCCTGTACAACTGTGCCAGACTGAATGGAAGGCTGGAGTTGATCTTTAAAATGAATACCTAATCATATATATCTAAATTGGGGTTGCCTCCCTCCCCCACACAAGAGGAGAAGATGTGAATATAAGCGGGTTGCATTCTGGCGTTCACTTTGCTCTATTTTCATTTCCTTAAAGCTGTTTTTTTTTTACAGCTCATTATTTTTCACACTTATCTATTTAATGAAGTGAATCCCAGGGGATAATTTGTGTTGAGGATATTCCAGGCTTTATACATAATGACTCGTAGAGCTCTCACTGCATGAGATTTAAGTCATTATGAACAAGCCAACGCGTTTCGACTCCACTTGACTATGATGTATTAACGGAGGGAAAAAAAAAAAAAACAAAGATGAAAGACTGATAGAAGTGTCTTTTTTGTACAGATTTTGGAGCTAGTATTCTAGTTTTGGATACAGTTCAGTTCCACAAATGTATCCCTCTATTATCTCCTTTTTGGTGTCACATGGCTGCATATTTTCTGTAACTGTCACTGAGCTTGCATTGAATTAACAGTTATTGAACCAAAGACTCTTACAAAGATTAAAGTTTATTTAAATCCAAAATCGTTTTTTTTTTTTTAAGCATGTTTGGTATTGCGTCTCACAGTATAAAATTTTCTTAAAGTGATTGTAAAGGTTATTTTTTTTCCTATAAAAATAACAAATATGTTATGTTATACTTACCTCAGATCCTCCTCTTCTTGGGTCCCTCTTCTGTGATTCTGGCCCCTCCCTCCTGTTTAGTTCCCCCAAAGCAAGCAACTTACTATGGGGGCACCCGAGCTGAGTCACAGCTCCCTGTGTCCGTTCAGACATGAAGCCCCAGGCCTGCCCCGCCCCCTCTCTCCTCTGATTGGCTAGCTGATTTTGATTAACAGCACCGGGAGCTAATGGCGCTGCTGCATCTCAGCCAATCAGGAAGGGGAATCTCAGAAAGCTGAGACACTCATGGACATTGCTGGACAGAGAAGGACCTTAGGTAAGTGTTAGGGGGGTTGCTGCACACAGAAGGCTTTTTATCTTAATGCATAGAATGCATTAAGGTAAAAAAACCCTCTGCCTTTACAACCTTTAAGCAAATATATCCTATCAATCAACTTGTGTACAACCAGCCTGTCAGCTTTTTCCAGAACGAGTGCATCTGCTATAGCTGGCAACACTGATTATTGTGTTCTGCTTGCAGGGAAGGCCCCCCCCCCCCCCCCTCCATGCCGACAGAATACTGCACAAGGAATTCCCCCATCCACAATGACTGTGTTGATGGGGGCATCGAGAAATTTTCTTTCCTTCCTGCCTTAGTTGGAGGAAATTAGCAGCTGTGTTTTCAGCTGGCCGTGTGCCATGGCCCAATAGCCAATTAAATACAGATGTTGGTGTGAGCCAGAAAAAGACATGAAAATATATCCCCATAATGGCACCATCCCATATGCATACATATCAAATCACTAAATCCAAATCACAAATCCTAAAAGAGCGGGGAAAGGGGCCTCACCATCCACAGGGGAAGGGACTGTGCCAAAAAATGAGGAAAAGCCAACAAATCTAATATATAAAATCATCATTTTATTATATCACATTAAAAGATGAAGTGCCATCCAGATAAAACCATATAATGTAACACACACACAACAGTAAAAAATAGTCATTCTATTTAACCAGGAAGGACAATAAATAAAAAGGGGGGGGGGGGGGGGTAGGGGGAGAGGAGGAGGGGGACAAAGCGCAAACAAAACCAAAAAATAATAAAAGATTAAAAAAAAACAAGACAATGGAGGTGATTCATGGGGGGCAGTGAGAAACAACAGGGGGCCGCAAAGCCAACGTCCCAAATGTACAGTAGGTAACCCTCTAGGGAACTTACCCATATCAGTCAGACTGTCACAAACTTTCAGAAAGACCTAAATGGTATTATCATAGAGCCCACTCATAAAGAAATGTGTAGTCCTAGAAGTTAGACTTGAACTTCCAAAAAGTCGGATAAAGTCGGATAAAATATATCACAAAAGTACTGTATATAAGCCTGCAAAGTAAGTGACAGTACTCAGCTTTAAAAAGCAGGAATAGAGTCAACTGAAGGAGCTCACATGCAGGCCTCTTGAACCCATTGGGAAAGAGAGCCTTGACTGTTGGGGGCATAACCAGGGCGGAGTATGGTGACTAGGGGTCACGGTGGATTGGTGGGGGGACGGAGTGGGGTTGGGCCTGAGCTCACTAAGGTGGTTGCCCCAGGGGATTCTGGGTCTTTTTGGTGAAGAAGATCGGTAAGAGCTGTGGCTGAACCCCACCCTGTCCCTCCAACCATGGACACTGAGCTCCTCCTGGCCAGGGTCCGGGAGATGGCTCTTCAGGGTCAGGCAGGGTGGCTTTTCTCCCTCCTGACCCCTGGGGATTCCTCTCCTATTCCCACACCTGACCCCCCTCAGGATTCCCCCCCCAGGGTTAGAAGGCGAACTCGGCCGCCTTCCCGCCTCAGCCCCAGCCCCTCTAGGGCCTCCTATTGTCCCCCTCCACATCCGTCCTCTTCTCCCCCCCCTCCTGCTCCTGTCTCTCCCCTGCCTGTTCCGACGGGGAAACACCCTTCCTCTGCCCCCCCCCGTTGTCTTTCGGCACGGAGAAGGTCCCCTGCGCGGGCTAAGGCCTCCACTCGGGCCTCGTCCCGCTGTCCCCGGTCACGCAGCCCCCGCTCCAGCGTTCACCCCCCCCCCCCCCCCTCTAATGTGGGAGGCGGTCGGGCTGGAGCCGCAGCGCTCCCCGGCCCCCCTCACTCATCCTCGTAGTACGGCCGCCAGCGCGGAGGGCGGGGGGGTCCTGAGCGGCCGGCCCGCTTATTCCTCCGCTGGGAAATCATCGGGCACGAAGGGGAGGAGGAGGCGGGTCGGTCCGCCGGCCGCCGCTGCGTCCTCCGCAGCTGTCCTCGGAGCCGGCGATGATCGCTCTGCCGAGGACTTGGAGCCGGTCCGGCGCCATCTAGTGGACGGAGTGCTCCCTGCGCCTGACAGGGTGGGAGTTTTGAATATCCACACACCACAGCTGGGTGCTAGGTGCGCTGGGCAGCACAGCAGTGTGGTGTGTGGAGAAAGTAATGATGGGCCACTGCACTATCCCCCTGCGCCTGCCTGGGCAGGAATGTTAGCACAAGTGCAGGATCAATCCTGCGGAGTTCCTTCTGTGCCCGGCAGGGCAGGGGACAGGCATCTTCCTCCCACGTCCCAGGATGCGGGGGTTGGCGCGAGGCACATCTCCCCTGCGCCCGGCAGGGCGGGCGATGTGTGGTTGACCCCTCCCCCTCTGATACCCCGTGCCCACCGGCAGCCTCCTGCGCCCCGCAGGGCGGAGGCCAGCCGGGTGCGTTTAACCTCCACCCCGTCGGTGGGGAAACCGTGTCCCTACGTGCCTGTCCGGGCTGGCGGTCCTGATGGGATGCTCGCATCGGTTGCCCTTCCTCATCCCCCTGCGCCCGTCAGGGCGGGGGATCTCGGCTCCAGACCCGGGCTGGCGGCGGCATCCGCCCTGGGTCAACCAAGAGGAGCTGGCAGGTGTACCTGCCGTTGCTCAGCCTCTGTCCATGGTCAGTCGGATTCGACCGGGTCCGTGGTTGGACCCCCGCCCTTGGACCTTTCCCTGAGTCGGGACAGCACAGCAGATTACGCAGCCCGCCTACGCTTGCAGTCTTCTGAAATCGCCTTGGAATCGGATTCGCTGCCGGGCCCGGTGGCCGATCGTCCATCACCCGCGATGCCTCCTCGACCAAGTGAGTATGACTGCGAGTTAATTTGGGGTAGAGCTGCTGATGCTTCCGTATCGGGCCCGGAGGATCGCATCGCGTCGGTTGTAAAATCTGTTCTCTCTAGTATGGGTGTCTCGGGATCGCCCAACCCCACCTCCGCTTATGGGGGTGCGTTGTGGGCTGTGTCGCCGACGGGTACCCACTTGGCGGAAGAGACGAAAGAGAAGATATGGCGTCGCGAATTCGTCGACTTTCTTACCCTCGTTCCGCCGGATAGGGAGACGATCGACAAATCTCGACGGGTTGACGTATCGGCGCAGGGTGACAAACCCAAACAGCTTCCTAGGACGTTCGGGAACTGGCTGCAGGGGTTTTGTGCCTATGCGGGAGTGCTCAGTGAGCGGTTCCCGGAGTTGGCCACTTCGTTATTTTGCTATTTGGACCTTATTTGGGGTGCATACAAGGTCTATGGGGGTCAGTGCTGGTTTCATTATGACACTCAATTTCGGCAGAAAATGGCGGCACGTCGGGAATTTCGTTTTGATTGTCAGGACGGTAGCCTGTGGTTGCTGCTTATGTGCCCTCACAGGCCTTCGTCCTTTCAGTTCGCGGCCGGCGCCCCTCAGTCCGGAGCGTCGGCCGCTCCAAAGAAGGGTATCTGCTGGCTTTTCAACGAAAGCCACTGCAAGTGGTACTCCGCCTGTCGTTTCAGGCATGAGTGCTCCAGTTGTGGAGGGGCTCACCCCGCCAGTAAGTGTTTTCGAAAGGGAAAACAGTCGTTTTCCAGACCCGGAACCAAGACTGACCTTCCTAAGCCGGAGGACGCCGGTGAACGTCATAAAGATGCTTCCCTGGCTAGACCGGTACCCCCTTCATAGAGAGGCCCTGATTCTGCGGGACGGTTTGGACCGAGGTTTCTGGATCCCCTTTACCCCGTCGGACGCCCCGACCATGTCTCATAATTTAAAATCAGCGGAAGAATTCGAGTCCGTCGTGGCCGAGAAGCTCTGGAGGGAATTGGAACTGGGAAGAATGGCAGGCCCCTTTGATCTCCCTCCTTTCCACAACCTGAGGGTATCTCCTCTCGGTGTGGTCCCAAAAAAGGCGGAGGGTAAATTTCGCCTCATTCATCACCTTTCCTACCCTTCTGGCTCCTCGGTGAACGATGGCATTGACCGGGAGGAATCCAGAGTGCACTATGCGTCCTTTGACAGAGCGCTTCAGCTGGTCAGGGCAGCGGGGCAGTCTGCCCTTCTGGCAAAAGCGGACATTGAGTCCGCGTTTCGCCTCCTCCCAGTCCATCCAGACTGTTTCCACCTCCTGGGTTGCTACTTTCAGGGTAGCTATTTTTTCGACATGTGCCTCCCTATGGGTTGTGCCATATCGTGTTATTTTTTCGAGCTATTTAGTAGCTTCCTTGACTGGGTGGTCACCCAGGAGGCGGGTATTCAGTCCATTCTGCATTATCTTGATGACTTTCTTTTTGTGGGTCCAGCGGGCAGTGGGCAGTGTCTGCGGCTGCTCACTGTTTTTCAGGATACATGCCGGCTTTTCGCCGTCCCACTGTCCGCTGACAAGACTGAGGGTCCCGTCACAGTCCTGTCATTTTTAGGTATTGAGATAGACACAGTGGCGATGGTTTTTAGGTTGCCTAGTGACAAGTTGTCCAGGCTCCTCTCGTCGGTCCGTTTGGCGAAGGGGGCGAAGAAATTACAGCTGAAACAGCTACAGTCGTTGCTGGGTCATCTGGTTTTCGCCTGTAGGGTCATCCGGATGGGTAGGGCCTTCTGTAGGCGACTGTCATGGGCCACGAAGGGCATAACTGCCCCTCACCACTATGTCAGGATCACCAAGCCTATGAGGGATGATTTGGGGATTTGGCTATCATTCTTGCAGACTTACAATGGACAGTCGTGCTGGTTGCGGGAGGAAGTACCGAACTCACAGCTGGAGCTGTATACCGATGCTGCAGGCTCCTGTGGGTTCGGCGCTTTCTTTCAAGGGGAATGGGCTGCTGAACGCTGGCCGGCCTCATGGGCCCGCATGGATTTGTTGCGCAACCTCACCCTGCTGGAGCTGTTTCCAATTATTGTTGCTGTTGAGCTCTGGGGTGAAAGGTTGCGCAATCACCAGGTGGTCTTCTGGTCGGATAACATGAGTGTGGTGCAGGTGGTGAATAAACAGTCAGCCAGTTCTCCTCCGGTCGTTTCGTTGCTACGGTTTTTAGTTTTAAAATGTTTACATTTCAACATCTGCGTTAGGGCTAGGCATGTGTCGGGTACCTCTAATGATATTGCCGATGCTCTTTCTCGTCAACAGTTTTGCCGTTTTCGAACACTGGCTCCGATGGCTTCTTTGGAGGGCCTCCCCTGTCCGGCCCACTTATGGAACCTCGTTTTCGGCGTTTGACTGAGCTCCTCCGGTCGTCACTTTCTTCGCGGACGTGGGCGGCGTACTGCCGGGTTTGGCATGAGTGGGTCCAGGCGTCGGGCGGTGAGTTTAACATTTATTCTCCGGATGACCGTCGTTTATCCTTATTTGCCTATTTATTATTTCTATCGGAAAAAGGCGTTTCCGGGTCTAAGGGTTCATCCGCGTTGTCGGCCCTGTCATTTTGGTTCCAGCTCTTAGGGTGGGAGGATGTAACAAAAGCTTTTCCTGTCCGACGGGTTATCCGGGGTTGGAAGCGGGTTACGCACCTCCCGGATACCAGACGCCCTATATCTATTCAGATTCTTTTGGGCATCTTGTCTCTTCTTCCGAATGTATGTTCATCGGAATATGAGACTCTCCTTTTCAGGGTAGCCTTTTCTTGGGCTTTCTTTGGTGCCTTTCGAATTGGCGAATTGGTGTCAAAGTCAAAACTGATCTCGGGGGGCATCCTATGGGAGGATGTGGCTTTGTCGCACCGCAGTGTCACGATTTTCTTGCGTTCATCTAAGACTGATTGTTTTGGCAAGGGCCGCCGGGTAGTCTTGCATTATTGCGGCGGCCCCTTTTGTCCGGTGTCACTGGCCCTCTCTTTCGTGCCTTCGCGCCCCCTGTCCCCTTCATTTTTTGTCCATGCTGATGCAACTTCTCTCAGCCGTTTTCAATTTTTGCGCGTTTTTCGTCGTTGTCTGGAGATTTTGGGTTTTCCTGCGAAGGAATTCTCCACCCACTCTTTTCGCATTGGCGCAGCGACCGCCGCGTCGGGTTTGGGTTTCTCTGATACGGAACTTCAGCGTTTGGGTAGATGGGAGTCTTCTCGTTTTTCTTTGTATGTCCGACCACATCTGTTGTGTTGATTTCCAGGTTCTTTTCCGGCACAGATTTGGATCCTCGGGGATTCTTTCGTATACTGGGCCGCTCGCTGGGCAGAGATCCGAACTTATGGCAGGAACTTGGGATTCTCATACGATGTGGCAAGGATACGATGGATCGGGTTGCGTGGGTTACGTTGGACACAGGTTCTTCAGGAATGTCAGCAACTTCGTGCCCACGTTTCTGGTCCCATCATCCTGGTCATACATGCGGGTGGGAATGACGTTGGATATATGCGATCCGTGGACATCATATCTGCGGTAAAAAGTGACATTGCCCAATGTTGTGCTTTCTTTACTAACCTGACCGTTGTTTGGTCAGAAATCGTGCCCCGCTCGGTATGGGCGCGTGATGTCCCTGGCCCCCTTCTAGAACATTTTCGTAGGAAGGTCAATGCCCAAGTGGCTAAGTTTGTGCGCCAGATAGGGGGTTTAGTGGTACGCCACAGGGACCTGGAGGGTGATAATCGCGATTTGTTGCGGAGGGATGGAGTTCATCTGAATGACATCGGGCTGGATATTTTTAATCTGGGTCTCCAGAGGGGTGTGGAACAGGCGCTGGCTGCGGTGGGGCGCCAGTCAGTAGCTTACTGACAGGCGGGTGGCGGTTTTTGGTGACCTTGCCAGCAAAACACGGCGGTAAGAGGTACGCCCTTCACGCTAATTGGGAGATAGACGGCAGTCCGGCACTTATGGTAAGGACAGGCCCCTCAGTTATCTCCCTTTCCACCAGTCGGAACTGAGTGCTCACAGTGCTACTGTGACTGGCACTGTGGAATGTTAAATGTATGTTTAAGTTGTTAAAGAGTTGAATTTAATAAAAGCTGTGGCCTTGCCCTTTCCAACATGAATGGTGGTAAGTGGTCTTTATTGATGGGAAGAAGGGGTAAGGTCTAAATTGGATGGATCATGGTATAGACCTGGGTTTATTGCACCTCAGCAGTCATGCAGGCCTCTTGAACCCATTGGGAAAGAGAGCCTTGACTGTTGGGGGCATAACCAGGGCGGAGTATGGTGACTAGGGGTCACGGTGGATTGGTGGGGGGACGGAGTGGGGTTGGGCCTGAGCTCACTAAGGTGGTTGCCCCAGGGGATTCTGGGCCTTTTTGGTGAAGAAGATCGGTAAGAGCTGCCCACCCTCCCGCCCTTTATATGGTTGGTACGTCACAGCTTGCTGCGGTTTTTGGTGACCTTGCCAGCAAAACACGGCGGTAAGAGGTACGCCCTTCACGCTAATTGGGAGATAGACGGCAGTCCGGCACTTATGGTAAGGACAGGCCCCTCAGTTATCTCCCTTTCCACCAGTCGGAACTGAGTGCTCACAGTGCTACTGTGACTGGCACTGTGGAATGTTAAATGTATGTTTAAGTTGTTAAAGAGTTGAATTTAATAAAAGCTGTGGCCTTGCCCTTTCCAACATGAATGGTGGTAAGTGGTCTTTATTGATGGGAAGAAGGGGTAAGGTCTAAATTGGATGGATCATGGTATGGACCTGGGTTTATTGCACCTCAGCAGTCATGGCAGCTTTGTAAAAAGGTGTAAGTTCCCTTTTATTGCAAGGTGGACCCAGCAGGCATGGAGAAACATATAAGCTGCAAATGAGAAGAAAGTGGACCACACAAGTGTGGGGGTTTAAGAGCTCGCCCCTGTGATGGTGGGACTGAGCAGTAACTGCTGGGAGTGTCTTGGCAATGTTCTAAAAACAAGGCAGGCATCAGGAAGGCATGCCAGCTTACAGACCGGTGCACTGAAATGAATATCTGTGCACAGACTGGTACTTGGTAGCCCACTTGAGCATGTAGGTGCATATATGTGTGCATGACCACAGGCCTTGCGTGCATTTGTCACTAATACTGGCACTTTACTGCTGTTTTAGCGGTGCTTTTCGGCCGCTAGCAGGGCATTTTTAATCCCCAATAAGGGGTTAAAAATGCCTGTGTTGTGGCGCATCCAAAGCGCTTTTCAGGCACTTCAGAAGCGCTGCCCATTCAATAGAATGGGCAGAGGAGGTTTGTGAGCGCTATATACAGTGCTCCCAAACTGCCACAAAGATGCTGTTTGCAGGACTTTTTTCATTGTCCCGCAAGCGCACCGCCTCAGGGTGAAAGCCCTCAAGCTTTCACACTGGGGAGGCATGAGAGGTAGTTTTCAGGAGCTTTACAGGTGCTATTTTTAGCACTAAAACACCTGAAAACTGTCTTCAGTGTGAAAGGGGTCTGAGAGAAAGAATAAAACAAATAACGCTGTAAAAATCTAAACTTAGCCCACCTTAGTGGATATTGTCAGTCAGTAGAGCAATGGACAGAGTCCCCATTATCAGTATCACATCAGAGCCTCCATTTCACATCAGAGTCACCATCATCACATCAGAATCTCCATTCATCACATCAGAGCCCCCATTATCACATCAGAGCTGCCTTCATCACATCAGAGCCCCAATTATCACATCAGAGCCCCCATTATCACATCAGAGCCCCCATTATCACATCAGAGCCCCCTCCATCACACCAGAGTCCCCTCCATCATACCAGAGTCCCCTCCATCACATCAGAGCCCCCATTATCACATCAGAGCCACCTTCATCACATCTGAGTCTCCATTCTTCACATCAGAGCCCCCATTATCACATCAGAGCCCCCATTATCACACAAGAGTGCCCTCCATCACAGCAGAGCCCCCATTATCACATCAGAGTCCCCTCCATCACATCAGATTCCCCATCATCACATCAGAGCCCCCATTATCACATCAGAGCCACCTTCATCACATCTGAGTCTCCATTCTTCACATCAGAGCCCCCTCCATTACATCAGAGCCCTCATTATCACATCAGAGCCCCCTCCATCACATCAGAGTCCCCATCATCACATCAGAGCCCCCATTATCACACCAGAGCCCCCATTTCACATCAGAGCCCCTGCCATCACATAAGAGGCCCCTCCATCACATCAGAGGCCCCTCCATTACATCAGAGCCCCCGCCATCACATCAGAGCCCCCTCCATCACATCAGAGTCCCCATTTCACATCAGAGCCGCCTTCATCACATCAGAGAATCCATTTCACATCAGAGTCCCAATTTCACATCAGAGTCCCCATTTTACATCAGAGCCCCCTCCATCACATCAGAGCCCCCATTATCACTGCTGAGCCCCCTCCATCACACCAGAGTCTCCATTTCACATCAAAGTCCCCTCCATCACATCAGAGCCCCCATTATAACATCAGAGCCCCCTCCATCACATGAGAACCCCCTCCATTACATCAGAGCCCCCATTATCACATCAGAGCCCAGATTTCACATCAGAGCCCCCATTATCACATCAGAGCCCCCATTATCACATCAGAGCCCCCTCCATTACATCAGAGCCCAGATTTCACATCAGAGTCACCATTTGATATCAGGGTCCACTCCATCACATCAGAGCCCCCTCCATTACATCAGAGCCCCGGCCATCACATCAGAGCCCCCATTATAACATCAGAGCCCCCATTTCACATCAGAGCCCCTATTATCACATCAGAGCCCCCATTATCATATCAGAGCCCCCATTATCACATCAGAGCCCCCTCTATCACATCAGAGCCCCCTTCATCACATCAGAGCCCCCTTCATCACATCAAAGCATCCTCCATCACATCAAAGCACCCTCCATCACATCAGAGCCCCCACTATCACATCAAAGCACCCTCCATCACATCAGAGCCCCCATTATCACATCAGAGCCCCCATTTTACATCAAAGCACCCTCCATCACATCAGAGCCCCCATTATCACATCAGAGCCCCCATTATCACATCAAAGCCCTCTCCATCACATCAGAGTCCCCATTTGCTCCCTCGATCACATCAGAGTCCCCATTTCACATCAGAGCCCCCATTATAATACCAGAGCCCCCATTATCACATCAGAGCACCCTTCAATATATCAGAGCCCCGTCCATCACATCAGAGCCCAGATTTCACATCAGAGCCCCCTCCATCACATCAGAGCCCCCACTATCACATCAGAGTACCTCTCAACATCAGTCCCTATTTCAGGTTGGTGGGGGGAGGGGGCCCCTCAGGAGATGTTAGGATCGTTTACATTATAAAACTTTTCTGTCTGAGTCTGTGTTGTGTCTGTGCTGGTAGGCCAGATGTAGTGTCAGTGTGCCTGTTCTAATCTGTGCCCACATGAGAGAACTCTCCAGCACAGCTGCGTGTCTGTTACCTGGGTTACAGAAGCGCCTCTCCCGGACTGCTAATTAACGCAGACTTCTTGCCTCCAGCCAATGAGAGCAAGGGAGGAGCGTGGTCTGGGATCTGGGAAGAAGGCAAACTAGAAGCTCTGGACTGGAGTACAGAGCTCAGCTGGGGCCCTGGGAGACACAAGGCGGATCGGACCTGGATACTGTTTCCAGGATATTGTGTTTGAAAAAAACAGCGTGTACAATGAGAGCAGGGAGCCACGGCCCCCTGGAGCTAAATACGGGGTCACTATGGCAACACCTGCACCTCTTCAAGATACGCTAGTGTGAGGATATCGTTGAGATAAACCACCACACATTGCTGCAACACATCGTTGATGAATTTCTGAAAAACTGCAGGAGCGTTGCAAAGACCAAAGGGCATTACAAGGTATTTGTAATGTCCTGCCCTGGTACTAAACGCAGTTTTACATTCATCGCCCTCCATGGTCCTCACGAGATTGTATGCCCCCCTCAGATCGAGCTTTGTGAAAACCGTTGCTCCCTTGAGGCGGTCAAATAATTCTGTAATCAACAGAATTGGATAAGCATTCTTAATTGTGAAGCGATTGAGACCCCTATAATTGGTACAAGGTCTCAGTTCACCACTCTTCTTTTTCACAAAGAAGAAGCCAGCACCAGCAGGAGACGAGGATTTGCGAGTGAACCCCCGGGAAAGTGCGTAGGCTTTATCCTCTGAGACAGACAAAGGGTAAACCCGGCCATGAGGGCGCATGGCACCAGATTGAAAGTCAATTGCACAATCATACGATCGTTGTGGAGTCAAACTACAGGCTTGACCTTTTTCAAAGACATCGCTAAACTCGCGGTACTCCTCTGGCAAGGAGGAGAGTGAAGAGGTGCACAAGACCTTAGCCACTTTCTGCATTGTGGCGACCAGGAAAGAACCTCAGCACGAAGCCAATCAAAAAAGGGGTTGTGCCTCTGTAACTAATAACCACTGGGAAATGAGGTGAGGAAATGACTTGGAATATCTCATGGTGAAGAGCCCCTACAGCCATTATCAACGGAGCAGTCTCATGAGTCACATGGGCAGGCTGTAGAGGTCTCCCAACAATAGCCTCAATAGCAAGTGGAGTGGCATGAAGCTGCAGCGGGATCGAGTGCTTAGACACAAAGGCACTGTCTATGAACAGGCCTGCAGCCCCAGAGTCGATTAGAGCCTGTGTCTTGATGGACGACTCAGACCAAGAAAGGGTAACCGAAACTAAAGTCTTATCCTTCAGGATAACTGGGAACGTCACGTAACAATGCCACCTAAGGTCTGTCCCCTACAGGACCTCAGGTGCAATGCGTAGCAGCAAACTTCAAAAAGTGACCTGCCTGGCCACAATAAAGGCACAATCTCTCCCTCCTCCTAAAGGCCTCATCTGCAGAGAGACGTGTGAAGCCCAACTGCATAGGTTCTACTTCACTGTTGGGCTCTGTACCAGGAGGCATGGGAGATGATGGAGGCAAGGGTGGGACTGCAAAGCTCGGAGCCAAATGTACAGGAGGCTTTTCGCAAGCGCTCCTTAAAGGAAGGTCTCTCTCAGAGTCTGGAGACAATGAGAATGGCACACGTGATCAACTTCTCCAGGTCCATAGGTATGTCTCGGACTGTTATCTCATCTTTAATGTTATCTGAGAGACCATGAGAAAAAGCAGCCCCGAGGGCCTCATTGTTCCATGCAACCTCTGCTGCCAGAGAACAGAATTCAATGGTGTAATTGACAACAGTTCTCGTACTCTGTTTAATGGACATGAGGCTCTTGGCAGCAGAAATGGAACGTACGGGAACGTTAAATGCCCTTTTAAAGGAAGCCACAAACTCAGGGATAACTCAGGACACTGGGTTTTTGCATCTCCCGTAGAGGGTTTGCCCAGGCCAAGGCTCTATCAGAAAGCAAAGAAATAATGAAGCCTTCTTTGCTTCTGTCCGTGGGGAACGCCTGGGGCAGCATCTCAAATTACAGTGGGGAAAAAAAGTATTTGACACACTGCCAATTTTGCAGGTTTTCCTACTTACAAAGCATGTAGAGGGCTGTAATTTTTATCATAGGTACTCTTCAACTATGAAAGATGGAATCTAAAACAAAAATCCAGAAAATCACATTGTATGATTTTTAAAAAATGAATTTGAATTATATTGCATGACATAAGTATTTGATCACCTACCAACCAGTAAGAATTCCAGCTCTCACAGACCTGTTATTTTTTCTTTAAGAAGCCCTCCTGTTCTCCACTCATTACCTGTATTAACTGAACCTGTTTGAACTCATTACCTGTATAAAAGACACCTGTCCACACACTCAATCAAACAGACTCCGACCTCCCCACAATGGCCAAGACCAGAGAGCTGTGTAAGGACATCAGGGATAAAATTGTAGACCTGCACAAGGCTACAGGACAATAGACAAGCAGCCTGGTGAGAACGCAACAACTGTTGGCGCAATTATTAGAAAATGGAAGAAGTTCAAGATGACGGTCAATCTCCCTCAGTCTGGGGCTCCATGCAAGATCTCACCTCGTGGGGCATCAATGATTATGAAGAGGGTGAGGGATCTACCGCGAACTACACGGCAGGACCTGGTCAATGACCTGAAGAGAGCTGAGACCACAGTCTCAAAGAAAACCAGTAACGCTACGTCGTTATGGATTAAAATCCTGCATCGCACGCAAGGTCCCCCTGCTCAAGCCAGCGCATGTCCAGGCCCGTCTGAAGTTTGCCAATGACCATCTGGATGATCCAAAGGAGGAATGAGAGAAGGTCATGTGGTCTGATAAGACAAAAATAGAGCTTTTTGGTCTAAACTCCACTCGCCGTGTTTGGAGGAAGAAGAAGGATGAGTACAACCCCAAGAACATCATCCCAACACATGAAGCATGGAGGTGGAAACATCATTCTTTGAGCCTGCTTTTCTGCAAAGGGGACAGGATGACTGCACTGTATTGAGGGGAGGATGGATGAGGCCATGTATCGCGAGATCTTGGCCAACAACCTCCTTCCCTCAGTAAGAGCATTGAAGATGGGTCGTGGCTGGGTCTTCCAGCATGACAACGACCCGAAACACACAGCCAGGGCAACTAAGGAGTGGCTCTGTAAGAAGCATCTCAAAGTCCTGGAGTGGCCTAGCCAGTCTCCAGACCTGAACCCAATAGAAAATCTTTGGAGGGAGCTGAAAGTCCGTATTGCCCAGCGACATCCCCAAAACCTGAAGGATCTGGAGAAGGTCTGTATTTGCCAAAATCCCTGCTGCAGTGTGTGCAAACCTGGTTAAGAACTACAGGAAACGTATGATCTCTGTAATTGCAAAGGTTTCTGTACCAAATATTAAGTTCTGCTTTTTTGATTTTAAAGATCATACAATGTGGGGGGGCGTGGCCTGACACAGCATGGAGTAGGACGTGTATTCCCTGAGCTCCGTCCATTACTCCTGCTGTAATTACTCCTGGACTATCTATACTGCTCCAATTGCTGGATCAACCTCCCTGGGACATCTACAATACTCAGAACTAACTTTTAGAGCGACCCGGATAAACGGCGGCCCGAACGGAGCAGCGATCCTCCACACGGCGGCCGGATTCAGGCAAGTCCACGGCTTCGGCCTATTCCTGGAGGTTCGCGGCCATCTTGGTCCTCCTTTGTCTCTGACCTATTTTAGGGTAGCTGTGCCCTGCTGCTGCTCAGATATTGGGAAACCTCCTCTGGGATCTGGAACACATTCCTCCCCATACATATAGACTTCCTTGACCCCCAGTACCCCAGAAGGAGTGGCGGCCGCATCTAGGCTAGGCCGTGGCTTAGGCCTGCATGTAGAGGCCTGCGGCCATCTTGGCACACTTGCATATCCAGCCTGTGCTGCATCTTCAGCCTGCTGCCTTTTCGATCTCTGGTGAAAAACTTCTTTTGGGGACCTTTCACACTCCCCACTGCAGCCCCAGATTACCAGCACCCCAAACAGAGCAGCAATATATCAAGCACTTGCCACATAAGAGCAGACTTTACACCCGGACATATTGGTGGCCCTAGCCAGCACTCTCTCCTGTCCCACAGGCTACTAATTTCGCCAACACCAGTTTGGGGACTTGCTGGGTGATACCCCTGACCCTCACAGCATGTCACCAACCAAATCACAGAAGGCAGCGGCGGCAAGACTTGATCAGTACCGCTGACAAGACAAAGAGGACATGGAGGAAGATGGAGCCTCTGAGAAAGCTGGGGGGGGGGGAACGAACAGCGAGTGATACTGACAAACTTCTTGAAGCAATCACCTTTTGCAGAACTTCCCTCACAGCACAAATTGAGGAAGTCAAGATGGATATTTCCCTTATCAGGCAAGACTTTCAAAAGCTCAGGGACAGAGTGAAGGAAGCTGAGACCAGGCTGAGCACGGTGGAGGATGCCATTCCACCCTTACAAACATCCTCAGACCGCGTACAACGGCAAATACATCAACTCCTTACTAAACAGGATGATATGGAGAATAGGCTGAGAAGATGTAATATACGCTTGATCGGCCTGCCAGAGGGGACTGAGGGCAAGGACACTACCACGTTCTTGGAACAACTTTTGATCAACGCCTATGGGAGAGAAGCCTTTTCCCCTATGTTTGCGGTGGAGCGGGCACATCGCATGCCAGCAAGACTCCCCCCCGCAGGGAGCCCCTCCTCACACGTTCATAGCTCCACCAACTCCTCAATTACAAAGATCGAGTTACAGCTCTGAGGATGGTGAGGGAGAAGGGCAACATCCCAGTAGGGAATGTTAAAGTAGCTATTTTCCCAGACTTCTCAGCGGAGGTACAACGCCGTCGGCAGAGCTTTACAGAGGCCAAGCGTAGGCTGAGGAACTTACAATACAAATATTCCATGCTCTTTCCTGCCCGCCTCAGAATAGAACATGACGGTCGTGCAGTCTTCTTTGAAGATCCTGAGAAAGTGATCACCTGGTTGGAACGTCGTGCTATTCCTGAAAGAGCTGATTGATCAAGTCCCAGATATGTACATATAAAGGTCCAACTATTATGTCCACATTCATCTACAGCGTAATTTCAGAGTCGCATAGCTACACTGTTTCCTGAAGTTGCATGGAACCCTTTTTTCCTTTTTTCTCCCCCTTCTTTTTTTTCTTTTTGGAAACCGCGCACTTTTTGATGTGAACTGTTTATTACTATACACAACAACTGTGTGAATACGACATGGAACCGTCCACAAACCAGCGCAAGTACAAAGTACAAATCCTGGACATTCACAGTATAAGAGTCCACTTACTCTCCAGGGCTCCGGAGGGGCAGAAGTCCTACCGACAACATGCATCGTGCAGTGAGACTTTACCCCACACAATACTGGGAAGCATCTACCAAGACTACTGGAATCTTTTCTGGAACTTGTTCGCTGCAGTTAATTGGAAGCAAGGGGATCGGGAGACCATACCATACCTTGTACAACTGATATGGATGATACCTCTCGTTCTACTCAGTCCCCGGGGACTTAGCCAGATGTTTTGCATTTTACCTATAACCAGGAATATGGAATGTTTCCCAGTTAAGGGAATATGCCCGCACCAGTTTGGGACAGTGCAGGGCAGGGAGGGGGGTGGGAGTTCATTTGTTTATAGTTTGGTTAAACTTGATTGTGCATACTAATCATAGAAAACAGGTAACATCTTGAATGCTATGTTCATGTGAATGTTCATATATGTTGTGTGATACAAGATTGATGCAGCTATGTTTGCATACTAGGAACATATGTGCCTTACACATAGAGAGCAAATTGCTTAACATAACTGTTTTATTAGATATTAAAAGGTTTTGTTTATGGCATCCCTGAAGTTTCTCACGTGGAATGTGAGGGGCATGCGCGAGAAATTTAAGCGCGCAGCAGTCTTCACATTCCTCAAGAAGCAACATGCTGATATAATAGCATTGGTGGAGACACATGCTGAGGGGAACATCCAGATGGCACTTCGCCGGCCATGGGTTGGGTGGGCGTATCATTCTACCCATACATCCCATTCCAGGGAAGTCTCAGTCTTGATAACCAAATCGGTACATTTTGAGTTGTGTGAATTGTCCACTGACCCATTGGGCCGCTATGTCTTTATCCTTGCTAAATTATATGGAGAACCCCTACTCATAATGGCTTTATATGTACCACCCCCTTTTAACATCTCCATAATTAAAGAGGGACTATCGTTCATGGCCCGTCATTCGGCTATATCTGCAGTTTGGCTAGGCGACTTCAATACCACACTAAATCCGACTTTAGACAGGCTGCAACTTACTTCGCCTACCGTTAATACTCCCAACGAGACTAGGTTCTCTAAGCTCATCTCCACCTTCCACTTAATAGACACGTGGCGCCACAAGTTTCCACAGGCCAAATCATACTTGTGCTTCTCATCTTCTCATAGTTCCATGTCCCGTATAGACTTTATACTCATCTCCCACAGATTGACACCAAGACTATCAGAGGCTGCATTTTGCCCCAGAATACTCTCGGATCATAGTCCCTACTGGATTACATTAAGTATCCCTATAGCAAAACCACCACGGTCATGGCGTTTGAACCCATTTTGGCTCTCTCTTCTACCTGAGGATGATGAGCTTATGGATAAATGGAGACTATACTTTGTGGAGAATGACAAGTCAGCATCGCCTTCCGCAGTATGGGATTCCTTTAAGCTATTCGCTCGCTCCACATTAATTACTGCTATCAATAAAATTAACACAAATTCCTCCAGTGCCCTCGGTAAGGCGCTGGAGGATCTATCCTCTGCTGAAAGAGACTTTGCCACCACCCCGACCCCCACAAATGCAGACCTGCTTAAACTACAAACTAGAGTAGTTACCCAGCTACAATACCAGAAAGCTAGACAAAAACTATTTTTCTCCAAACAAAAAATGTTTGAACATGGGGAAAAAGCAGGCAAGTTATTGGCATACTTGGTACACAGCGAAGATAGGCCCCCGGTGGTTATCACATTACATGGCCCTGGAGGACAACAAATAACAGACCCACCCAGAGTAACCTCTATGTTCAGAGATTTTTTTGCTGACTTGTACAAAACGATAGCTCCCACTGAGACACAATCCATGTCTCTCTTTCTTGAGAAGGTGATTTTCCCACAGCTGACAGAAGAACAGATAGACCTACTAGAGGCACCCCTCACCACAGACGAAATTACAATTGCTATTGCCGGTTTCGCTAGGTCTAAATCCCCAGGATCAGATGGACTCCCAATTGAGTTTTATTCCCAATTCAGCAAAATACTAACCCCTAAACTGCTAACGTTATACAATCATCTTTTCGAAAATGGGACTTTACCCCCATCCATGACAGAGGCAACAATAGTCCTCATCCCCAAACCAGGAAAGGACCCGGGATACCCAGAATCCTATCGTCCAATGTCCCTTTTACAGGTTGATATTAAATTATTAGCCAAAGTACTATCCATTAGGCTTAATCAAGTCATTTTATCACTAATACATGCAGACCAGGCAGGTTTCATGCCTGGTCGCAACACCTCGTTTAACCTCCGGAAACTATATATTAATATACAGGCTACACACAAGGAGGTTGGCTCACGAGTTGTGGTGACTTTAGACACAGCAAAAGCCTTCAATTCGGTGAAGTGGAGGTATCTCTGGAGATGCTTGGAGGGTTATGGCTTTGGCCCGAAATTTATTAAATGGGTTCAATTACTATACCAGGCACCCAGAGCCAGAGTGGTGGCTAATGGGTGGTCGTTTCAGATGCTTGACCTCAGCAGAGGCACGAGACAGGGCTGCCCCTTATCCCCATTATTGTATGCCCTTGCGGCAGAACCCCTGGCGATATCCATCCGAGCGAACCCGGAGATTAAAGGACTAAGACTGGGCTCTTTAATTGAAAAAATTAGTATGTATGCAGATGACACGCTACTATATTTAGCGGATTTGGGCCCATCATTATGTACTGCACGCCACACGATCGAACAATTCGGAACATTTTCAGGACTGAAAATCAATTGGGACAAGTCCCAAATTTTACCAATTGATAGCTTCCCACCCCCAGAATCCCAAGCCAGACTTCTGCTTCAGAGAGTTGATGTTATTAAATATCTAGGGATCCATATATCTAGATCCCCTGCGGACTATGTATCCCTCAATATAGATCCTCTCATTTCCACGGTTAAAAATAAAGTATGGGTTTGGTCCAAACTACCACTGGGGACCTGGGATTGCATAAATTTAATTAAAATGATCTTACTCCCTAAAATACTGTATGTTCTCTGGCATACTCCAGTTTACTTACCCCTGAAACATTTCAAATCTTTAGAGTCCCTCCTTAAGCCATTTGTGTGGGGTACCAACAGACACAAACTAGCATGGCAAACCCTCAAGAATCCGACTGACCTTGGTGGCACAGCTCTCCCTGACTTTAACCTATATTACATTGCATCACAACTGTCACAGCTTTTCCACTTAGATAAAACGGACAGCAAGAGATTTCTCACGCTCCTATGTCCAAAGTGGGCACAACACACCAAGGACTCGATATATGCAATAGCATCGGGCTCGGGGGGATGGAGCTAGGAGAAAATAGACATACCATGATATATCATTACAGGAAAATATGGGACTTAGCCGCCTCTAAACTTGAAATTCCACAGTTCAATGACTACACGCCGGTATGGCATAACAAGAACCTTCCTGAGTTTAACAAAATTCATGACACATTTTTATGGTCCATGCAGGGAGTATTTTACCTACATCACTTACTAAAAGACGGACATCTCAAAACCTTTGATTCACTTAAAGAAGAATTTACAATTCAGAACCAGATGTTCTTCAGATTTCTACAAATCCGTCATGCGGCACAATCACAATTTCCTGACTCCCTCCCAAACTCTACACCTAATATTCTTATGGCAGTAATTAAGAGCACAGACCCTCATAAATTGATTTCAGCTTTCTATAACATGCTCTCAACCCCTGTATCTACTAAAATAGCATATGATCTCAAACCAAGATGGGAAAGAGAAGTGGGACCAATAGAGGATGAGGACTGGGGGGAGGCACTGGAGTCTTGCAAGGCTGTGTCCCCCAAATTATCAGACCATCTGTCGCAGCTTTGCATTCTTCATAGGGCATATCTTACACCCCTTAGAGTGGCAAGATATAAACGTACACAACCTACCACATGCCATATGTGTGGGAAAGAGACAGGCACTTTTTTCCACTTGATCTGGACATGTCCTAAGATTCAAGGCTTATGGGAACAAATTGTGACATTTCTGCACGATACAATGGGCTCACCCCTAGCTCTAGACCCAAAACAATGCCTTCTGGGTATAATTCCAGACACAATTGACAAATACACAAAAACATTTCTCCATGAAACACTCTTTGCAGCAAGAAAGGTTATAGCCAAAAAATGGATGAGACAAGCGCCTCCTAAAATAGTGGAATGGAAGGTGGAGGTGAATAATACCTTGGCGTATAAGAAATGCATATATATCAATAGAGGTTGCCCTGCCAAGTACAATAAGATATGGGATCGTTGGCTTCAAGAATCTGCTATCTGTGTCTAACGCAACTAAATTGATATAGAGTGATTTCTTGGATGTGCGTCTTGATGTGTAATTTTTACGTGTTAAATGTATACACCCTGAATATCCTCACACGACAAGCATATTGTACTCAATATCATATGTACTGAATTTACAACAATTATTGTACTAGTTACCAAGTTCATGTGTTAAAGCAAACATATTATGTATGCACCAGTTGATCAATAAAACCTTGTTTGATATAAAAAAAAAAAGATCATACATTGTGATTTTTCTGGATTTTTGTTTTAGATTCTGTCTCTCGCAGTTGAAGAGTATCTATGATAAAAATTACAGACCTCTACATGCTTTGTAAGTAGAAAAACCTGCAAAATTGGCAGTGTATCAAATACTTGTTCTCCCCACTGTATATCCCAACCTGATTGAGAAACCCTCTGCATTGAACTGGATCACCCGCATATCGCTGGGGAAGCAGAGAAGAACCAGACATACCTCTTATAGAGGTGTCTGCACAGAGACTGGAGCAGCAGCAGGGATAGCCTGCAACACAGGTTGTACCGGAACAGCCACACTAGGAGGATCCAGGTGAGCAGTGCGAATCAGGAGCGTCTGCAACGCTATGGCAAACTGATCCATGCAGTGGTCCTGCTCATTCAATCTGGAAAAAATATTACACTAGGTGGGTTGCCTGCATCTTCTGAATTCATGGCCTTCGCCTACTGTCAGGAACCATGAATCAGACGGAGACAGAAAATGCAGTAAACATCACACCTTATAATATAATGGTAAAAAATGGTACAAATAGTAAACGTAGTCAAAACATAGCCAGGGTACCGTAGCCAAAAGCGGGTAGTCAGAACAAGCCAGTAAATCAGACAGGAGACAGGATCAGGAACCAGAAGGGACGTCAGCCAGGCAAGTCTTCAACAGGAGCAGAGAGGCAGAGAGTTTCCAGATATGTTTGACCAAAGGCGAAGGCACTGAAAGAATGAACCAGGCAGTTTAAATAGCTAGAAGGGGCTGGCTGATGAGCAGGAAATTATCACCAGGTGAGCCACTGTGGAACAATGTGTGGTGACAATTAACCAACAGGTGAGCAACCTGAGCACTAAGCCCCGGTTCACACAGGGGCGGCACGACTTGCAGGTCGCCTCACCGAGGCGACCTGCACACGACTGCCACGGCGACTTGCAAAACGCCTTCTGTATAGAAGTCTATGCAAGTCTATGCAAGTCGCCCCCAAAGTAGTACAGGAACCTTTTTCTAAGTCGGAGCGACTTGCGTCGCTCCTATTAGAACGGTTCCATTGTACAGAACGGGAGGCGACTTGTCAGGCGGCTAGGTCGCCTGACAAGTCGCCCCTGCGTGAACCGGCACTAAGAAGGGAGGGCTGAGCCCCACCCTGACACCTGCCACCTATATCAGGTACATGTTCTAGTACTTGGTTACCCCTAGCAACTGCGTTTCTCCTCCTGCTTGACTTACCAAGTAGACTTCTTACAGTGACTTTGCTTCATACCCCACATGTGCTTTACTGACCCAAGTTCTTTTGATACGCCAGAAACAGCATGTACCCCTTTAAATAACATCAGACCAGGCTTAGAACAGTTGATGCAACTTTACTTAACAGTATATGGCAATACAGTTCAACATGAACAAAGTCCATAACCTGACCTTAACTATGACTGATTGGCTGCTCAGCAGTGTTCATTTCGTCTGGGAAAATATTTTCGGCAACGAAATTAACACTGGTGCAGGAGGTTTTAGTAGACTAAAATATGACTAAAACAATTCAGATGACTAAAATACGACTAAAACTAAAATGGCATTTTAGTCAAAAGACTGTGACTAAAACTAAATCGAACTTTGATGTTAAAAATAATGGTTAATATTTTTTAATGGTTTTCTCATCATAGGATAAAGATATAAAAATTTTAAAAGATATGAAAATGACACATCATTATTGAGGCCGGGTTCACACTTGTACAAAAAACGCTCCGACATTGGGAGCTCATGTCGCATGACGTATGCAAATCACTGTTTCCCTATGAGAGCCATCTTAACTGGTCCGACACAAGTTGGTCCGACATTGAAAAAAGTTCCTGCACTACTTTGGTCCGACTTTGATCCTACTTCAGCCCATTGAATATCATTGAAGTCGGATCAAAGTCGGATCATCGTCTTAACTGATCCGACTTTGGCATGAGACTTGTGCTCTGAGGATCTTGAAGGGGAACTCAATACCAAATAAAAAAAATAAAAAACGTCATGGGGTTCCCCCTCCAAGAGCATACCAGGCCCTTCTTTCTGGTATGGATTTTAAGGGGAACCCCAACGCCAAAAAAAACGCATGGGGTCCCTCCAAAATCCATACCAGACCCTTATCCGAGCACGCAGCCCGGAAGGTCAGGAAAGGGGGTGGGGACGTCCGAGCGCCCCCCCCCCCTCTTGAACCATATCAGGCCACATGCCCTCAACATGGGGGGTGGGTGATTTGGGGCAGGGAGGCCCTGCGCCCCCACCCCTAAGCACCTTGTCCCCATATTGATGAGGACAAGGGCCTCTTCCCAACAACCTTGGCCGGTGGTTGTCGGGGTCTGTGGGTAAACAGGAGTATCGTGTGCCTTAATGTTGGTAATATATTCAGGTAATATGTGCAATGGCATTACAGCCAATAGAGTTTACAGTCACATAGTCAAAAGACTATGACTAAAAATAAATTGAAATTTCATGTCAAAATTAACACTGCTGACCAGGTATACCTCTACAGGTGGTAGTCTATAGCTGCTATGTTCCTCGTCCTGGTTGATTTCTGGATTAGCGGTGCCTCTGATGGACTGCAAGGTGCAGCAATCCCCCTCCACAGTAGTTACAACATGTCCTGCTTGCTTGCGACCCATAACCCAGCCTTCCCTAATATTTTTTTTATTGCGAAAATGTGATCCTGGCCCCTCCCTCCTGCCAAGTGCCCCCCATAGGAAGCAGCTTGCTATAGGGGCGCCCTAGGTGAGCCGCTGCTGTGTGTCCATTGAGACATGGAGCTGCGGCTCCACCCCGCTCCCTCTCTCAGTTGGCTCACTGACTTTGACTGACAGCAGCGGAAGCCAATGGCACCCACTGTGGGGATATCCTTTGTGAAGCAACCTCAGTCCACCCTGGTTCTTATTCCTGTGATTCACCTGGTCTCTTCCCCATCTCCTTGAGCCTCGGTTCTGTGATCCCTGTGTGGCCGTGACGGGCGGCAAATTCTTGATTCGCATTGGATGCTGATAATGTCCTTGGGAGTGATTATATGAATCTTAAGGGGTCAGTATGAAATCTCTGCATGTATATGCCTAGAATTTACTAAAGATGTAACATATGTTAATGTCAATTGACCTTTATAATGTAAACTAAATGCTCTCTACTGCCTCCTGCTGTGAATGCCTGAGATATTTATCCACTCATGTTTGCTCTGCTTTTTGTTAATTTTCTAGATGAAATACCCATTTTGACCAATTGTTGTTACCACTGAAGAAGAGGTCAACCCCTTTTGCTTACCTCGAAACGTCGGGTTCTATGATCATTGGTTCTTTACTTACCTGTATCATTGCATTTGGTCATTTATTCATAGATTTATTTCTTCCCATTTACATGCATCCATTTTATTGTATATATGGTTAGGTCATGTGTAATGATTTTTAGATGCTAAATTAATAAACTACAATACTTTTATGCAAAAACTAAAAACTTCTACTACTTTCTACTTTATTAGAGGTAACCCCATGAAAAAAGTCCCGTTAGAGGAATTGCACTCCTTCAGGGGGTGCTTAGGTATGGCACCCACTGTGTGTCTCAGCGAGGAGGGAGAGTCCTGGACAGCCAAGCCTCTCGTGCAACATCGCTGGATCGAGGAGGGGCTCAGGTAAGTATTGGGGGGGTCTGCAGCACACAGAAGGTTTTTTAGTAGCCTGCCCTTTCCCCATATTTATACTACCGGTGGGTAGTCCAAAAGGCCCAGGAACAGCAGTACACAGATTAACTCTCCCCCCCCCCCAACTAACTAAAACTATACTTTTGTAGGCAACCTGCCTACAAGCCAGTCTCTGCTGATCATCTGCCTGCTACCAGCCAGTCTCCGCTGATCTTTTGCCTGCTACTCTGACTTTGCTGATATTCAGACTACTTACCTACACTAGGTGTGCTATTCCGTGCACTTGTGCCACCTATTTTCTTTACCAGGGGAGCTGGAGATGAAAGAGAAGCCATCCTCATCACTTCAGGCTCCTCCACCAGGTGCGTGACAGTACAAGGCAGCCATGTTGGAGTCTGAAAGAGGGAACTCTCTATTAAAGGAAATATGTCAACACATTGTAGCACTTAACCAATATACAAAATATGCAGCTCTATAAATAAATATATAATGAAATAAAGTCCAATTGTGCTGATATAATCCCAAATGAAATTCTTCCACCTTGTGTATTTTCACTGTGTATTAAACATGTTGTGCTTCTTCTCAAATTAGTTAAAGTGCATAACTCACCAAAAGTTACGGCCGCCAAATTATAAGCAGCAAACACACCAAATAAAACCATCCAAAGTAGTGCCGAAAACCTCCACTGAATAGTGTGAATGTGCACTCACCAAAATTCAAGCTGCAAAGTTATAAGCATCATGTCAGATATGAATCAGCTCCCCGAATAGTTCCTCAATCCTTCTTTCTCCCACTGGGGGCAGCAGTCTTCAAACAGTCAATCCTCTTATAAAGTAAAGGACTCAAAGCAAAAAAGGGTATAATAGTGTAGTATTTTATTACAAACTTTGGTCACCTTTCAATTCTCTTTGAGGAATGTCACATTAATCCATATTAAAACAGTGTATTCAAAATATACCAAAGATAACTTACATCAGCAGCTGCCACAGAACGTGGTTTCCATGGCGGCATAACGTCACACGTCCGAAGTCCACCTAATGCATTTCGTGCAAGCGCTCATCATCAGGGGCCTCTAGTGTGAGTACAGCATCTATCTTTATATAGTCTATGAATGGATACTTGTGGGTGCCACTTTTCAGTAAACTGCTTACATTCGTTGTATGCCATTTTTTCTCAGGATGATTGAAGCAGAATTAAACCCAAAAGCAAACATTTATTAGATTGCAGCTTATCAATTCTTAAACCTAATACACACTGTTTTTTTTTCTGCTCAAAATAGTGGGCTGAACAAAAAAAACCAAAAAAACTGAAGAGCTCAGGAGGAGATCCTGTACTAACAATCCAATGTTAGTACAGCAATATCTCAGCTGAGCTATTGTTTTATCACAGCCCATGTGTGTGGTGCTTTAGATGTGATGGCTGTTTTAATTTTTTTTTTTAGGTTTTCTTTCGTCTATTTTCATCTGGTGATTCAGGCAGCAAGTCTGTTGTTTTTCACAAGCTCAAGCTCTCCAGCAAAATGTATCAGTTTACATGTATGAGACAAATCACTTTACACTGGCAGGGGTGACTAAAATGGTCAGCTTGTATTTATTCATGAAAAAAATTTTATCCCAAAAGGAAACTGATTATAAAAGTGTGAGCTGGAGTTTGGCTTCAATTTGTTAGTGTATCTAAATCTGCTAATACATTTAACATTGCTTAACATTTAGCAATTGCTAAGATTTAACATTAGCCATTGCTCCGAGGAAGGAGGCCAGGCATCGAAACAAATCAGTTGGCATTGTCATCCGCACATCCGAGGTCGGATTCTGATATTTTGATATGTCATGATTCCACTTTGGTTTGTGAATATAATATACACTTCTTTTAATCTTTTAATAAAACGCTTGAGCGTGTGTGCCCTTTTTGTTTTTTGTTATTTGTGTAGTACTGGAGTACTGGATTCCCCGATCTGAGGAGGGCTGTATCACCTCAATCATCAAACCAGAGTTGCACAATGGCCATGGCATTTGCTTCATTAATGGCAAGCCTACCTAGGAGTTTTGAGCACTGAAATGTCAAGTTTGTACTTTTCTTCAGTTGCTACATTTAATACTGTCCTCCCCCCAGGCTGACAAAGCTGCTGCCTGCTGTGCCTCCTGTGTTTATTCCTCCAGAGCTGTGTCTCACTAATACAGGAGATGTGTTACTGGCCAGATCACCAGGTGAAAACAAAGAGGAAAAAGCCAAAGAAAGGAAACCTGATGCAGCCACCACATCTAATAATTCCATACTTACCAACTGTCACAAATTTCCCGGGACATTCCCGGGATTTAGCCCCGTTCCCCGGATTTATCCATTCCCGGGAAATGTCCCGGGAAATTCTAATTTCAGCGATTTTTTTTTTTCGCCGCCGCCACCACCCGCTAGAGGTCTGTGGCCGACGGAGACAATGTCTCCACCGGCCGCCATATTCCCGGAGGCCAAATTACTATTTAGTAATGGCCGAGTGACTGCCAATATAATTTGAGCTGTGGCACCACCCACCTCCCGCCCCGCTGCGACCTGATGTGGGAAGGGGCGGGGGTGGTTGGCGCCGCAGCTCAATTGCTATTGGCAGCCACCCTGCTATTTTGTCCCATTCTGCACTACTGGGAATGCCTGACTCCATTGGGGGATGCCTGGTGTAAAGACAGGACTCTGCTGGCAGTGCCTGATGTAAGGGGGACTCTGCTGCAATGTCTGATGTAAGGGGGACTCCGCTGCAATGTCTAATGTAAGGGGGACTCCGCTGCAATGTCTGATGTAAGGGGGGACTCCACTGCAATGTCTGATGTAAGGGGGACTCCGCTGCAATGTCTGATGTAAGGGGGACTCCGCTGCAATGTCTGATGTAAGGGGGACCCCGCTGCAATGTCTGATGTAAGGGGGGACTCTGCTGCAATGTCTGATGTAAGGGGGACTCCGCTGCAATGTCCGATGTAAGGGGGACTCCGCTGCAATGTCTGATGTAAGGGGGACTCCGCTGACAATGTCTGATGTAAGGGGGGACTCCGCTGCAATGTCTGATGTAAGGGAAAACTCTGCTGCAATGTCTGATGTAAGGGGAACTCCGCTGCAATGTCTGATGTAAGGGGGACCCCGCTGCAATGTCTGATGTAAGGGGGACTCCGCTGCAATGTCTGATGTAAGGGGGACTCCGCTGCAATGTCTGATGTAAGGGGGACTCCGCTGGCAATGTCTGATGTAAGGGGGGACTCCGCTGCAATGTCTGATGTAAGGGAGGACTCTGCTGGCAATGCCTGATGTAAGGGAGGAGTCAGCTGGAAATGCCTGATGTAAGGGAGGACTCCGCTGGGGACACCTGATGGCATCTGGTGGCAGGCGATGTGGCAGGTGACACGCTCAGGTTTCCCACTGATTCTGCATTATGGTTAAATAATTTCATTCTATATTACAATGTAATTATAGAAATAATGCACTTCAATCATCCTGACACTATAACAACCATGGTGCCGGGATGATTGAAGCGCCAACACCAGGTGTTTGGAGTATCTTTATCTGCTGATTTGTTAAACTTTCTGGAATACACATATTTCTACTGTTGTGTAGGATCTGGGCCTGCTGTCACTCCATCCCTCTTTCTTTCTCTCTTTTTCTTTCTCTCTTTCTTTTTCTTTCTCTCCCTCTTTCTTTCTTTCTCCCTCCATCCCTCATTCATCTCATACCACACCCCTTCCGAGCCACGCCCATTTAAGACACGCCCACTATTCTGCTCAAGCCACGCCCATTTTCGACGCAGCGCGCTTCGCGCAACACATTTTTCTATTACAGTATGCCCTGCCTACAAACGAATGCCACGCCCCCTAATTGTAGCAGGCTCCACCTACATGCAAAAAAGTGTCCCGAATTTTTTTTTTGCAATGTTGGCAACTATGTAATTCGTAAGCTGCAATGTTATATTTTTTTTGTTTTGGTTTTATACTGCTTTGAGTGTCATTGTTATCACTAGCTGTGTTTGCTTACAATAACTCAAACCATTTCATCACAAAGCAATCCCCATTCTTTGCCAATTATGGTTTTCATCCATCATTTTTTTTCTGGTACAGTTCCTTAGTCTTCAGTTCCAGCTGTTTAAGACACATTGGTTTTCTTCAATTCAAATTATAAGATGCTGCAGGAGGCAGATGAAGTATTTTGATAAGAAAAGGAAGGGGGATTTAATTCTGCAAGCAGGTGACCATGTATGGTTGCCCACAACAAATTTAATTGTCCTACAAAGAATTTGGAGCCTAAAATATGTAGTGGCATTGCCACTGAAAAGGAGAATTAATTATGTTTTGCATAAGTTGGTATTACTGGACTCTTAAAATTCATCCTGTGTTTCATGTGGCATTATTAAAGCCTTCGGTTCCTAACCCATTTCTGGATCAAAAACCAAGTCTGCCTGAACTAGTAGACATCAATGGTGGTGAAGAGTATGAGGTGGAGTCTATCTTGGATTGTAGAAGGAGGAGGAATCAATTTCAGTATTTGATCAAATAGAAGCACTATGGGCCTGAAGAGAATTCCTGGGAACGAGAGCATAATGTGCATGACAAAGAACTGGTTCAACTGGTCCACCTAGAGAAGCTGATCCAGCTAAGCATTTGGAGGCTGTTCATAAAGGGGGCAGTGTCAGGAAGGACCTACCAGCATACAGAATTGTGCATCAGAACAAATATCTGTGTGCAGGCACAGGCTGGAACATAGTTGCGCACAGAGGTTCACGTATGCGCGCAAGAGAACGTGTGCACACGTCTGTCACTAATGTTGGCACCAGATCAGTGCGGTCTTCTCTACTTCGTTTCCTGAAACTTATTATATGCTTCTTGTATCTGACTTCTCGTTATCGATTTGGCCTGCCTTGACTACTCCCGATCTCTGCCTGCACTGACACTGGCTTATCCTTGGGCCTGGGCTGTCCTGAAAGACCTTTTGCAAACCACTGTAGCCATCATCACCATAAGAGGCAGTATAACTACAGCTGGCTCTTCTGGGTGCATAACTATCACCCCCTGTCCTCCAGCCCTGTCCAGGGCCTTGTTGCAGACTAACTAACTGCACCTGCCTACAGATACGTACTAACCTTGGAGCCTTAGCCTGAACCACAAAATATTTAGGGTTCTACAAGAGAGTGTGCTGCAGGTGGAAAAGGGGGTTGGAGTGAAGGGTTTTTTAGACACACCATCTGTGCAAATATTCTGTGTGGAGAACCTGGGCCAGGAACTGGCTTAACAACCCAGCCCCTGGGTGTTTCATTAGGCTAACTAACTGGAGGTATGCCCACATGGAGCAGCTAAGGGGGTACCTACAGGCTGAGAACACTGCTGCTACATGTGAGCCTATAGCTTATTGTCAGCGTAAAAAAGGAAATGCTGTTACTGACAGGATCATCAGGTAGAAACGTTTTCAACTGATTCGCAAAACATTATTTGCTTAAGAAAACTCTATACAGTACTGGGATATGATGCCAAACATACTGAAAAATAGTTTTGGGGTTTAGATACACTCTAAGGCCCCATTCACATGGGCATTAAGGGCCATACACTGTGAATCGGCCATTTGTTCTGTGCTTATCTGCATGCTGCTGCATAGATATATATGAGCTGCATGCATGCAGCACCTTAAAGACCCTTAAACTTAGCTGTATTCAAGCAGCCAACAACAAAACTTTGGCATTTCCTCTGCTATCACTTTATTAGGTAGAAAGCCTCTCTCCTGGCCACTCATGTTTCTCATTGGATAGTGGGATAGCAGGGATATGCCAGACCTGTGAAGTAGAAGGGGACTTGAAGCCTATTTGCTAACCAGTGATCTTCTGATGCCATCTTCCTCAGATCCCCCACAGCCTCTAACCTTAATATGCAGATAGAAAATTCCAAATCTGAAATTGTGAATCTGCCCCCCCCCCCCCCCTACATCCTTCAATTGAATCCTTTGAGTCTCACTAACCAACAGAGAGCTAATCATCACAGTGGTGGTTGTACGTTGCAACTTTAAGTATTTCATTATTTGCATGCTGTTGATCTCCTCCAGTCTCTTTCAGCCACTTTCTGTCTGAATGCACTTGCTCCAGTGTCGGCTGCATGTTATTGCTCTACTGGCCTCCTGATAGTGTTAACGATGTATGTGATAATGTAACGAAGTACCCGAATAAGGACTTTCATGGCATGATCAACAGGATTTTCTTTAAAAGAAAGCTGAAGATTTAAACAGATTGAAAATTACATTTGAACTTATGTTAGCATGTTAAAGCATGAAAGGAATCATATATTGCATTTTCTAGACCAGGGATATGAAATTAGCAGACCTCCAGCTGTTGCAAAACTACAAATCCCCTCATGCCATTGCCTCTGGGTGTCAAACTTGTGGTTGTCAGAGTCTTGCTATGCCTCATAGGACTTGTAGTTCTGCAACAGCTGGAGGTCCGCTAAGTGCGTATCCATGTTTTAGACTCATTCAAATTTGTAGGAAAGAATAAGCGTGAATTCAGAGGCTACATTGAATGATAAAAGATTGAAACAATTATTTAGGATAATTTTGTAATACAAAAAATATTTAATATACTAAAAAATGCAGTATAACCCTTAGATAATACTGGAGAGAACCAGCCAGGATTTGTGCAAATTGATTGACTATTTTCTATAATGCGTACGTTGTTTAAAAAAGAAAAACAAAAAACATACAAATATTTGATTGACAAGTATTTCACCTAATTACTCAGCCATACAGATATGGATCATTTCTTGATCATACTTTTGATTCTGTCTTTTTGTCAAAATCACAAAGCAATCAAAAACAAAAAATGACTTTTATGAGGGGACAGCCAGACATTGATTGAAATTTCGCCAGTCCCTGCTTAACTGACTAAATTTCGATCAACGTATGGCCAGCTATATCAAAACTTCCTTGACTGGGGAAATTTCTCTAACAGAACCATGGATAGCAGTAAAAACCCAACAAGGATTTTAAACCTTCCCACTCCATCCAAAACCAAGAAAAAATGATTTTGTGGCTTGACACACACTTTATATTTTCCTTGTTACAATTCCATTTTAATTTGCTATTTCAATAAAATGTATTAACTTTATCATTGCTTAAGATTAGGGATGAGCTGAACACCCCCCCGGTTCGGTTCGCACCAGAACATGCAAACAGACAAAAAATTTGTACATGTGAACACTGTTAAGTCTATGGGACATGAACATGAAAAATCAAAAGTGCTCATTTTAAAGGCTTTTATGCAAGTTATTGTTATAAAAAGTGTATGGGAACATGTATCAATGCAAAAAAAGGTTTTTAAAATGGCCGTTTTTTCAGGAGCAGTGGACTTTAATAACGCTTAAAGTGAAACATAAAAAATGTAATATTCCTTTAACCACTGGGCACTTAAACCCCCTTCCTAACCAGACCAATTTTCAGCTTTCGGTGCTCTCACATTTTGAATGACAATTACTCAATCATGCAACACTGTACCCATATGAAAATGTTGTCCTTTTTTCCCACACAAATAGAGCTCTCTTTTGATAGTACTTGATCACCTCTGGGTTTTTTATTTTTTGTGCTATAAATGAAAAAGACAACATTTTGTAAAAAAATGCTTTTGTCTTAATTTCTATTTTTCTTCATATCTATGTGGCCAAAATTTATAATGCTACATATCTTTGGTAAAAATACCCCAAATCAGTGTAAATTGTTTGGTCTTTGTGAAAGTTATAGAGTCTATAAGCTATGGTGCCAAATATTGAAAATTGATCACACTTGGAGTACTGAAGGCCTATCTCATTTCTTGAGACCCTAACAAGCCAGGAAAGTACCCTTTTTGGAAAGTAGACATTCCAAGGTATTTAGTAAGAGGCATGGTTAGTTTTTTGAAGTTGTAATTTTTTCCCACAATTCTTTGCAAAATGAAGATCCCCCCCCCTCCCACAAAATTGTCATTATAACAGGTTATTTCTCTCACATGGCATGTGCATACCACAAATTACACCCCAAAATACATTCTGCTACTCCTCCTGAGTATGGCAATACCACATGTGTGAAACTTTTTCACAGCCTGGCCACATACAGAGGCCCAACATTGAAGTAGTACCTTTAGGCATTCTAGGAGCATAAATTACACATCTCATTTCTCAACCACCTATTACACTTTTAAAGGCCCTGGAGCACCAGGACAATAGAAACGCCCACAAAATGACACAATTTTGGAAAGCAAACACCCCAACATATAAATCAATGAGGCATAATGAGTCTTTTGAACGGTTCATTTTTTTCCAGAAGTTTTCGGGAAAAAAAAAACGCATTTTTTTGTACACAAAGTTGTTCATTTATAAGATACCACATGTGTGAGACTTTTACACAGCCTGGCCGCATACAGAGACCTAACATATGAAGAGCACCATTAGGTGTGCTATGGACATAATTTATGCATCTAATTTCCTTACAACCTATTACATTTTTTGAAGGCCCTTCGTATTTCTAACACATAGCATGTACATACCAAGAATTACACCCCAAAATACATTCTGCTGAGCAAAGGGTAAACAAAAGATTACCTGTGGTTTTAGTAGTGCAGTTGTCCACAGGAGGAGAGCCCTGATCCAGGCAGCATGCAGGGACGTGGTTAACGACAGTGAATAGAATTGTCCAGGCAGCAGGCAGGAATATTGTCCATAGTCATTACAGGCAGGGATACTGTCCATATACAGTCCAGAGTCAGTGCAGGTAGAGAAATTGCCAGCTGTGCCAAAATTTTGGTCCTGGTAGTCAGCAGGAACATGGGGAAAGAATGGGGACAGGGGTAGAGGCTTCTCCCACCCAAATCTCTTTAAAGCCTCTGGACAATAGACCCTAATCCGGTAATGATAAAACGAAAAAAAAATGAGTTTTCGTCATCCAGAAAAACAATTCTGGAATCCCTTGCATATGTGAGACCCCTGTGTTCTCACTAGCATAGCAGGGTAAAAGATCAGTCTAAGAGGCAGGCAAAAAATGTGGTCAAACAGTCCAGGGTCAGTTCCAGATCGGGCAGGTAGGTACACTTTAGCGTTAGGCAGAAGCATGGTTGTATAACAAGCCAGGGTCCGTTTCGGAGAAGGCAGAGGTATGTACAGTTCAGTGCAGTGGCATAAGGAGTGTGGAGGAAAATGACAGGAAATAATTACATTTACCATACTTTCCTAATAATGTGGAAAAGTATGGTAACGGCGGAAACAGTCACCTATACAGAAGACTGGTTGGGAAGGATATTGGGGACAATAATACATGGTGTCTCTTCAAACTCCTCCTCTGGAGCACACCTGGCATTTCTTTTGACATCTATGGCCTGTTTCACGAGGGGGGGATTTTTTCAGGAAAGTGGCGTTCGTGGAGTCTGCTCACTGAATCAGAGCAAATATTTTCTGGTGGGCCTTCAGGGTACAAAAGGGCGGAGATAACTTCTTCTTGATAATGCAGATAGGATACGGGGGTCTCTGTAGATTTTTGGTAAATATAAGTGTTATACATGGCCAAATTGAAAAAATAAATGCAGGAGAGACTTTATACCAATGGTGGGATTTTCTTGTGGGAAGGTAGGATTCGATCATCTGATCATTGAAGTCCACTCCCACCATGAGCAAATTATAGTCATGGACACAAACTGGTTTCCGGATTGGGCCATTTGTTCTGGGGACATACACGCAGACCCGCCGCAACAGGACAGGCAAACCAAGCAATTGCTTGGGGCCCTGAGCTGGCCTGGGGCCCCAGACGCGCCGCTGGCCGCTGCTTCCTATAAGCTGCAGCCTGTAGCGTGGCCGAGCTCCTCTTCCTTCCTCCCGCAGTCCGCGTGGTACAGGAGATTTAGTTTCCTGTTCCCGGCCGGACTGACAGGAAGTGCACACACTGAGTGCTCACTTTCTTTCAGTCCGGCCGGCCGGGAACAGAAAACTGAATCTCCTGCTGCGCGGTATGCGGTAGGGAGGGGGGTTAAAAAGAACAAGGGGGGGGCGGAGTAGTAAGGGGGGAGGCAGTCATCAAGACCCATTTAGTAATAAAAATATGGTAGCTTGCTGACCATAATAAAAACAATTACCATAGCTTTCTTTCCATTTTCTTCTTTCTTTACCATCCCATTTCCATCTTATTGCTTCTTTTTTGAAACAGGTAATATTTATTAAAGTTTTTTGCAAAAATTTACAAAGCAGAGAAAAGACTCTACAGTACACTCTATGTTCAAATTTTATGCACATTATATGCAACAGCAGTATTTGCACTGTAAACCTTTTTTATTTATATAAAGTGTTGGTGAACTTAAACTGTATCGCTATGCTGTGATTCCTGTAGGCTTTGCGTGCGTGCGGGGGGCCTCCATGTCCATTTTGCTTGGGGCCCCAAAATTCCTTCAAACTGCCCTGCATCCACGTAGGTGTCGTCTGTCCCTCCACCTGACAGCCAATAGCTCCTGGTTCCGCAAAGACGCCATCTCACCTTCGTATCCTTTTATTGACGAGTTTTTGCGGGAAGCCTTTCTATTGGCTCTCACTGTACCACATGCTGGAGTGAAGACTGCAGAAGAGGGGCAAGCTCGTAAAAAAATTAACCACAGGATTATCCAAGGAGTGGATAAATAAGCTCCCAGACCACTTTTCCGCTGGCTCCAATGAACTCTAGGCATTCAGTGGGATGCAGTTGGGAGTCTTTCCCTTTGTACACCAGGAAGACATAGATGTACCCAGTGGCTCGGTCACAAAGCTTGTACAGCTTAACCTCATATTGGGCCCTTTTGCTGGGGATAGACTGTTTGAAGCCCAGCCTGCCTGAGAATTTGACAAGGGACTCATCGATGGAGATATTTTGGTCGGGGGTATATAACTGGGGGAATTTTTCAGAGAAATAACTTAGAAGTGGCCGAATTTTAAATAATTTGTCAAAAGCTGGGTCATTTCAGGGAGGGCACTGGGTGTTCTCATTATAGTGAAGGAACTGCATAATTATAAGGTATCTTTACCTTGGCATGAGGGATGAGAAGATTGGCATGTGGTGGATGGGATTGGTGGACCAGTAGTAGTATAATTGTTTTTTTGTTTGTGAGTCCCATAGTAAAAGTTAGGCCTAAAAATTTTTTTAATTCCTCCACGGTAAGTACTCTCCACTCAAGGGGACGTAACTAGAACCAGGGTTGCTTGCTATGAACTGCTGTGCATAGAGGATGCACTGGGCCACGATGGGCAATAGTAGGTCTTCAGTAAAAATGAAATGAAAAAAAATCAAGAAGGGCAAAACCATCTGTGTTCACCTGGACACCTGGCTGGGAGGTGAAAGGGGGGATGTTTGCTGCCCTGGAATTAGGGGGAAGCCACAGGAGGTTTTGAAGGGCATAGGGAAGGCTGGCATGGGCCCTAACCCTTTGGGGCTGAGATGACTCCCCACTAGTGCTTGGCCTTTGTTGCATTGGTGCACTCAGAGCTGAAGATGTGACCCCCCCCCCCCCCCCAGCACAAGGAAGCATGGGTTTTGTGTAACTACATGACGTAAGCCCCTCCCACTGCTAGACACTTGACCACGCACACAATTTACTGTGACGTAGCACACCACAGGTCTTTTTACTCCTCCAGTGTCCCTCATTCTGAAGTTCAAAGGTTGGGAGGTATGCTGACATCATATCCAGATTGAAGCTCATCCCTTTGATCTGAAGATCAATGGAACAGAGTAAAAGCAAAAGTAACAATGTTACTTTGTCTATCGCCTGTCTGAATGGAGTTTATAAACTATCCAAAGGTACATTTTTTTGACAGCAGCTGGTAATACAGCTGCTGTATTTATACAACAACACTATAATTTTTGAAGTCTAGAATTGATTGCAAGTGTAAGGGGGGCAGCGGCAGAGGGGCAGAAGGGCAGGGCGTACTACATACACCCTGTTCAGTCTCCACAATTGGTAAAGATGTCAATTTGTTGCCCAATTTTGACTTCACATGTGACAAAATTCTGGTTGCCAAACTGGTTTTGAATGTATTTGCAATTCTGGGTGACTTGAAAGTGGTTGAAATTGACTGCAAAATGACAACAGTATGGCCAACTTGAGAAGCAGACACAAGTAAGCAGAGAGTTAGCATGATATGTATCATTAGTTATTGCTGTGCCATCTGAATTTTTAAATATTTTATTATGTTATTTACCACCTCTTCTTTTTATATTAACTTGCCTCTCAGTGGTCCATTGACACATTTATCACACTGCACACTTTCGGAGCATCTCCTGGGGATTTTCCAATTGATGTTTTTTTGAACTTCCGCATCTCTTTTTTCACTTCATGATCCATCCAAGAACTCACGCTGCGCCTGGCAATCCAGACATTTTCAGTGGTTTGGGGTTTTTTTTGCGTGGCAAAGAGGCAGACAGACTGGCGGAGTTGTTTCTAGAGCGTCTTTTCACTTTGTGATACAAGAATATTATTTTTTGCAGAATGTAATTATGCTCCCCAGGCCATTTCTCGTTTGATTTTTTAGTCTGGCAGATGGACACAAAAAAAAGTTTCTGTTTTTGGCCATTGATCGGAGAAAAGCTCAGCTGTTGTTAAAGTGTTACTAAATCCACAATAGTAAAATCAGTCTGTATATGCAGTAAAGCATGCTTGTTATACTCACTGTGGAACCTATGGGGTTAATCCTCTGCATTGTGTAAAAAGACTGTTTGATCCTGTCCTCTCTGATCCTCCCTTTCTTCCACAGTCCTCAATCCATCTCCTGGGGCAAGCTGCACATGCTCAGTTTGTTGTGAATAGCTATAGAGTTTTGTGGATGTGATCAGCACAGTGTCAATCAGCACTGCCCAGACAGAAAGTCAGGAGTCCTGCAGCCTCATAGGACAAGCAGAGGAGAATGAAAACCCCTCCTGCAAGCTTTAACCAGTGCTCTGCTGGACAGTGATAGAAGTCGTAAGACTGCTCTAACTGCTGATGAGAAAAGGTATTTAGTGGTTTATATTTAATAAAATAATTGCATTTCCATGTTCTGTGTACTGTGGAAGACCAGATATAGTGAATGCAGGGTCCTGGGTTTAGCAACACTTTAATCCTGGGTTCACACTTGTGCGATGCGGGAACCAGCATGATTCCAGCGTCAGTTCCGGCATTGCATCTCTCCCGCAGGCAGTTCACACTGCCTTCTGTGAACCGCTGCAGGTGTCAACACAATTTATGGGAGATTAGCTCATGGGGATCACCTTTTCTGGAAAACAAGGTCAGTGGGCAGGCAATTTCTTTAACCATCTACGGACCGACACATGCCAATATACGTCCTAACTTTGAAGAGGAATATCGTTATTATGGCAGCAGCTAGCTGCCAAAACCCCGGTATCCTCTTCTTCGCCCGGCAGTCCGCTTTCAGATAAAAGTGGTCTCTGCAGCGGATGCGCCGCAAGATCACTTTTATCGGCGGCGGGAGAGGGACCCCCCCCTCTTCCCACTCTCTGGTGCCCTCCGCCGCTTACCGGAGCTGTCGCCAACGGCAGAGGCGATCGGATCCTTTTACATGCTGGGTATGGAGACGAGTGAGGGGAAGATGGCCCCACCCATCTCCATACCATTGCAGGGCGGAAGCGACGTCAAAACGTCAATTCCGCCCATAGCTCTTAAAGGGCCATTATTTTTTTAATTTTTTTAAATGACAACATTTTTTATTTTATTTTTTTATTGCATTTTAGTGTAAATGAGATCTGAGGTCTTTTTGACCCCAGATCTCATATTTAAGAGGTCCTGTCATGCTTTTTTTCTATTACAAGGGAAGTTTACATTCCTTGTAATAGGAATAAAAGTGAAACAATTTTTTTTTTTAAAGAACAGTGTAAAAATAAAAAATAAAAGGTAAAAAAAATAAGATATTAAATTAAATGCGCCCCGTCCAGCCGAGCTCGCGTACAGAAGCGAGCGCATTTGTGAGTAGCGCCCGCATAGGAAAACGGTGTTCAAACCACACATGTGAGGATCTCTCTTTCTCTCTCTCTCTCTTCTCCCCCCCCCCCCCAGGCCGGATTCCGCTACAGTCTCTTGCAACAGAATGCATGTGATGTGAAATATGACTCTTTCTCATTTAAATTCCCTACGCTTTTAATGATAAAGAAATTATGGAAAGTGGTTAAAGAAATATTATCAGGGATTTACAGAATTTTCACCATTGTGGAATAACAAATATTTGCAGGAACTATCTAATGTAGAGAAGAGTAAGGACTGGGAGAGATGCGGTCTTACCTATCTTTTTCAGTTATATAGGATGGGTGTATTTAAATCATTTGTGGAAGTTAAGGAGGAATAAACCTAATTTATTATTTTATTTTATTTATTTTACTATTTAATCACTGCTGGGTTCTTTATTTTTTGTGCTATAAAAGAAAAAAGACAGAAAAATCTGTAAAAAATGCATTTTTCTTTGTTTCTGTTATAAAATTTTGCAAATTAGTAATTTTTCTTCATATATTTTGGCCAAAATTTATACCGCTACATATCTTTGGTAAAAATAACCCAAATCGGTGGATATTATTTGATCTTTGTGAAAGTTATAGAGTCCAAAAGCTATGGTGCCAATATCTGAAAATTGATCACACCTGAATTACTGACGGCATAAATTCTTGAGACCCTAACATGCCAGAAAAGTACAAATATCCCCCAAATGACCCCTTTTTGGAAAGAAGACGTTCCAAGGTATTTAGAAAGATGCATGGTGAGTTTTTTTAAGTTGTCATTTCTTCCCACAATTCTTTGCAAAATCAAGTTTTTTTTTTTTTAATAAAATTGTCATATTAGCAGGTTATTTCTCACACACAGCATATGCATACCACAAATTACACCCCAAAACACATTCTGCTATTACTCCCGAGTATTGTGATACCACATGTGTGAGACTTTTACACAGCGTGGCCACATACAGAGACCCAACATGCAGGGAGCACCTTCAGGCGTTCTGGAGCACCCAGGCCAATTCTGACATTTCTCTCATACATGTAAAAATCATCATTTATTTGCTAGAAAATTACATAGAACCCCAAAACATTATATATATGTTTTTTTTAGCAAAGACCCTAGAGAATACAGTGGCGATCATTGCAACTTTTTATCTTGCACGGTATTTGCGCAGCAATTTTTCGAACGTGTTTTCTTTAAAAAAAAAAAACAGTTTTGTGCTTTTAAAAAAAAACAAAACAGTAAAGTTAGCACAATGTTTTTACATAATGTGAAAGATAAAGTTACGCCAACATGTCACCTTTCAAAATTGCACACGCTTGTGGAATGACACCAAACTTCGCTTCTTAAAAATCCCAAATACATGTTTTGAGTTACAGAGGAGGTCTAGGGCCAAAATTATTGCTCTCGCTTTACCGATCGCAGTGATACCTCACGTGTGTGGTTTGAACACCATTTTCATATGTGGGCGGGACTTACATATGCGTTTGCTTCTGCATGCGAGCGCACGGGGACAGGGGCGCTTTAAAATTTTTATTTTTTTTTATTGTTCATTTTACTTTATTTATTTTAGTTTGATGCTTTTTTCCCAAAAAATGTTTTTTAATTTTTTTTGATCACTTTTATTCCTATTACAAGGAATGTAAACATCCCTTGTAATAGAAATATGGCATGACAGGTCCTCTTTACAGTGAGATATGGAGTCAATAAGACCCCACATCTCACCTTTAGGCTGGGAAGCCTGAAATTAAAAAAAAAAAAAAAAAAAAAAAAAGTTCCTGGCTTTGATCGTAGCGGTGAGTGGGTAGAAGCAACGGAGGGCGGCGAGAGGGGGGATGTCCACTCTCATCTCCCGTAAGAATGATCAAGCAGTGGAACAGCTGCTATGATCATTCTTATGGTGTAGGGAATCGCTGGCTGAAAAATCTGATATCTGAATGATGCCTGTAGCTGCAGGTATCATTCAGATATCCCTGCACAAAGTCAAGGACGACGTATGACGGCCGGCGGGCGGGAAGTGGTTAAAACGCATTTTTTTTTTAACACAAAGTTGTCCATTTATACAATATTTCTAACACATAGCATGTACATACCAAAAATGACACCCCAAAATAGATTCTCCTACTCCTCCTGAGTACGGTGATACCACATGTGTGAGTCTTCCACAGCCTGGCCACATACAGAGGCCGAGTATGGCCGAGTATGGCTGAGCATGGCTGGGTATGACTGAGCATGGCTGAGTATGGCTGGGTATGGCTGAGTATGGCAGGGTATGGCTGAGCATGGCAGGGTATGGCTGAGTATGGCAGGGTATTGCCAAGTATGACTGGGTATGGCAGAGTATGGCTGGGTATCACCTAGTATTGCAGAGTATGGCTGGGTATTGCAGAGTATGGCTGGGTATTGCGGGGTATGGCAGAGTATTGCAGAGTTTTGCGGGGTATTGCAGAGTATGGCGGGGTATTACAGGGTATGGCAGGATATGGCTGAGCATGGCTGGGTATGGATGGGTATGGCAGAGCATGGCTGGGTATCACCAAGTATTGCAGAGTATGGCTGGGTATCACCGAGTATTGCAGAGTATGGCTGGGTATGGCTGGGTATGGCAGAGTATTGCGGGGTATGGCAGAGTATTGCGGAGTATTGCAGAGTATTTTGGGGTATTGCAGAGTATTGCACAGTATTGTGGGGTATTGCAGAGTATTGCACTGCGCAGTACAGGGGGTCCATATTTGCCGAGGGGAACTTTCTTGGCAGGCAGAACACCGGCCGGCCGCACCTGCACTGAAGGGGGGTGAGCGGGGGGTGAGGGGGGGCTGCACTTATAGAGGGGGGGCTGCATTGAGGGGGGGTCTGCACTTATAGAGGGGAGGCTGCATTGAGGGGGGGTGGCTGCACTAATTGAGGGGGGCTGCATTGAGGGGGGGTCTGCACTTATAGAGGGGGGCTGCATTGAGGGGGGTCTGCACTTATAGAGGGGGGGCTGCATTGAGGGGAGGGTCTGCACTTATAGAGGGGGGGCTGCATTGGGGGGGGTGGCTGCACTAATTGAGAGGGGGGTGCATTGAGGGGGGGTCTGCACTTATAGAGGGGGGCTGCATTGAGGGGGGTCTGCACTTATAGAGGGGGGGCTGCATTGAGGGGAGGGTCTGCACTTATAGAGGGGGGCTGCATTGAGGGGGGGTCTGCACTTATAGAGGGGGGCTGCACTAATTGAGGGGTGGCTGCATTGAGGGGGGGTCTGCACTTATAGAGGGGGGGCTGCATTGAGGGGGGTCTGCACTTATAGAGGGGGGCTGCATTGAGGGGGGGGTCTGCACTTATAGAGGGGGGGCTGCACTGAGGGGGCTGCACTAATTGAGGGGGGGCTGCACTAATAGAGGGGGGCTGCACTAATAGAGGGGGGGCTGCACTAATAGAGGGGGGCTGCACTAATAGAGGGGGGGTCTGCACTAATAGAGGTGGAGTCTGCACTGATGGAGGGGGTCTGCACTGATGGAGGGGATCTGCACTGATGGAGGGGGTCTGCACTGATGGAGGGGATGTGCACTGATGGAGGGGGTCTGCACTGATGGAGGGGGTCTGCACTGATGGAGGGGGTCTGCACTGAGGGGGTCTATACAGACTCTGCCGGGGGCACCTGATGCAAGGACAGACTCTGCCGGGGGCACCTGATGCAAGGACAGACTCTGCTGGTGGCAGGCGACGTGGCTAGTGACACGCTCAGGGATCCCACTGATTCGGCATTATGGTGAGCTGAATGATTTAATCTTATATTACAATGTAATAATAGAAATAATGCGCTTCAATCATCCTGACACCATAACAACCATGGTGCCAGGATGATTGAAGCGTTAACACCTGGCATTTGGAGTATCTTTATCTGCTGATTGTTAAACTTTCTAGAATACACATATTTCTATTGTGTAGGATCTGGGGTTGCTGTCCCGTCGTTCCCCCTCTCCCCCTCTCCCCCTCTCCCCCTCTCCTTCTCCCCCTTTCCCTCTCCATCCCTCATTCATCTCAGACTCTAACCACACCCTCTTGAGCCACGCCCATTAAGCCACGCCCACTTTTACAGCGTAAGCCACGCCCACTTTTACTTGCCGCACTTGCCATTTTTGCTAGGTCACGCCTACAAACGAATGCCCCGCCCCCTAATTATTGCACGGCTCCACCTACAGCCAAAAAAGTGTCCCACATATTTTTTTTGCAATGTTGGCAACTATGAAAGAGTTGGCTGGTGTTGAACTCACCAACCCAGGTAGAATGGGAGGATGAGGTCAATAAAACATTAAGAAAGGAAAGATGTGTGTATAATAAAAGGGCCAAAATGTTTAAAAAACTCGGGAATGCTGGATTAGTAGATAAGGGAAGGATGTGATGTAGAGCTAAGGATAAAGAGGCCCTCCTTCTTGCAGATACCAAGAATTTGTTTCTGCCTTTTGGAAGTATGCATAGTGATTAAATAGAAATGGCATACTATGTTTAATAAAAAGGGGAAAAATGAACTATAGTGCATTATTCAAATAAAGTTATGTATGTTACATGTTGGGATGGTGGATTGAAAGAGAAAGTGAAGGATGTATAAATGTGTATTTGTTCTTTATCTTTTTATATGAATACAAATTACTTGATTAAAGAAAAAAAAAGTTTGTTTGAAATAAAAATAACAAAACAAAATACAGTACAGTGCAAAATTAGTACACAAGTGGCTGTGGGGTCTTTCTGTTTTTCAGGGGTGAAAATGTGGACTCCTGCTTCAAAGGAGAACTGCACAGTAGAATGTAGCAAGAATATATATATATATATATATATATATATATATATATACATCACATAAAAAGCAGAATTGAGATGCTGGATGAAGCATTATTCTAAAAGAAAAAGGAGAAGAGAGAGAGAGTACAGTGAGTGACACAGAGTTGGAGAGTATTTAGAAATTGATAAAAATAAAACACATTTAGGATAATGGGTGAGAATAGGAGGAAGAGGGGAAGAGGAGCACTGAAGCTGTCATTTAAAACAAATTACCCATGAAGTATCATTTTAGTCTTTAAGTAGCTAAAATAGTTGAAGAAACAAGCAGAACATTGCACATCATGATGATGTTTACAAAGCGATAAACACGGTAACAAAACATATATATGCATGAGTGTGTGTGTGCGCATTTGTTTGTGTGTATATAAAGATATCCTCTCTTTTGAGATATAGATATAGATTATATATATATATATATATATATATATATATATATATATATATATATATATATATATCTAGATATATATATATATATATATATATATATATATATATATATATCTATATATATATATATATATATATATATATATATAGATAGATAGATAGATAGATAGATAGATAGATAGATAGATAGATAGATAGATATAGAATATATCTATCTATCTATCTATCTATCTATATCTATCCACATACAGTGGGAATGGAAAGTATTCTGACCCCCTTAAATTTTTCACTCTTTGTTATATTGCAGCCATTTGCTAAAATCATTTAAGTTTATTTTTTTCCTCATTAATGTACACACAGCACCCCATATTGACAGAAAAACACAGGATTTTTGACATTTTTGCAGATTTATTAAAAAAGAAAAACTGAAATATCACATGGTCCTAAGTATTCAGACCCTTTGCTGTGACACTCATATATTTAACTCAGGTGCTGTCCATTTCTTCTGATTAGGGATGAGCTTCGAGTTTGAGTCGAACTCATGTTCGACTTGAACATCGGCTGTTCGCCAGTTCCCGGCAAATTCGAATGCCGCGAAACACCCTTTAAAAGTCTATGGGAGAAATCAAAAGTGCTAATTTTAAAGGCTTATATGCATGGGATTGTCATAAAAAGTGTTTGGGGACCTGGGACCTGCCCCAGGAGACATGTATCAATGCAAAAAAAAGTTTTAAGAACGTCCGTTTTTTCGTGAGCAGTGATTTTAATAATGCTTAACGCGAAACAATAAAAGTGTAATATCCCTTTAAATTTCGTACCTGGGGGGTTTCTATAGTATGCCTGTAAAGGGGCGCATGTTTCCCGTGTTTAGAACAGTCTGACAGCAAAATGACATTTCAAAGGAAAAAAAGTCATTTAAAACTACTCGCGGCTATTAATGAATTGCCGGTCCGACAATACACATAAAAGTGCATTGATAAAAACGGCATGGGGGGGTGTGGCCGGGATGGAAGACTGAGCAGACGTGCTGATTGAGCTCTGCTGACAAGGCATCCGTATATAGATCCGTATCTAGGTAGAGATAACACTTGGATGGTCCAAAAGGTCCTGTATGCCTTCTAGAACTCCGGGGGGCCCGAAACGGGGCAAGAAACTAAAATTCCCCCCCGGCATTTGGAAGAGGTGACTCCATCCTTTGATCGGCAGCACATGCCAGCACGCCTTTGCAATATGGCGTCACAAACAGACCATGAGGAGCAGTCACAGGCTGCTACGCCTGGTATTCCGGAGGTGATGGCGGCTATAACTACTTGCCAAACGGCGCTCACATCCAAAATAGAAGCTGTTCAATTAGATGTGGGTTTACTGCGACAGGACCTAGATAAGATCTGGTCCCGAATAACGGTTACGGAGCAGCGTGTGGGTGCAGTAGAGGATACCATGACTGACCACGAGGCCTCTATAAGATCTCTCCAAACGAAGGTGCGGGCGCTTGAATATCGGGCGGAGGATGCCGAAAACCGCAGTCGCAGGAACAACCTCCGTATAGTCGGTCTACCGGAGGGAGTGGAGGGACGCAACCCTACCGGATTCACGGAAGACCTGCTGCGATTGGTACTCCCGGCGGCTCGGGTCTCTCCCCTTACTTTACGGTGGAGAGGGCTCACCGTGTACCCCCGAGGCCGGGGCCGGAGGGTGCTCCCCCCCCCGTACATTTATTCTCAGATTAATGAACTTTTGGGACAGAGATGAGCTGTTGCGGGCGGCCGTGAGGCAGGGGATATGCCATACCGTAACGTTAAACTGATGATGTTCCCGGACTATACACTGGAGACACAAAGGCAGCGTCGATCATTTGATGCTGTGAAAGCGACGCTTCAAGTGAAGGGGATTCGTTATAGCATTCTGTTCCCAGCAAAGCTACGAGTCGTTGACGGGGAAACAGTGCGGATCTTCACAAGCCCCAAAGATGCTGGCGCCTGGCTGGAGACTCTACCCCCATAGTGAGATTCTCTCCCATGATTTCTTACTTCTGATGGAGGCCGAGGGCTGAAGGACTTGCACTGAGGAGGTGAGATGGCTGTTTGCTCCGGTTAACCTGGGAATATGACTTTGAGAACTTTGAGCTGCTGTTGTGCTCCTGTTGTTCCCGAGCTGAGTTTCCTTTATTTTTTATGGCCGTGACCTTCTTGTACTGTATCCTGGCATGGAGTCGTGGTGCTGCGGGTCTTGTATTGGGTTCTGTAACATGACCTAGTGGACTGCCTTAGAAGAATTCTTTTATTGTTTGAGACACTACCTTTTTCAGCAACTCTAATCGGCAGATTTAATTACATTTTTTTTACTTTTTTGTTCTAACTTTTCTTTTCTACTACTTTTGAACTGCTACTACGAATGCTGTAATGGCTTAATCGGGCGCACGCCTCCCAAGTTTCCTAACTCTGCTACCAGTTACTTTTGGGATCATGTGCTACTCGTTGTTTAGAGGTGCACGGGGTGGGGGTGGGGGGGGGGGTTTGGATGGCCGTTGTCATCGGTATGGGAACTGTTTTTTTTATTTTTTATTGTTTGCTATTTTTGGTTGGTCTTTATATCAGGTATATAATATGCTGTGGGGGAGTATCTGCGGGTGTGTATCAGGCATGCTGTCTAGTTGTGGAGGTGGCTATGGCACTGAGGATGGCATGGTGCTGCACGCCCGCGGATGGATTTGGAATTCCCCGGCAAATTGGTATCCTTCATTTATGTCTCTGTAGGAAATATGGCTGACTTTACTGTGCTCTCTTGGAATGTCAGAGGCTTCAATTCTGCCATTAAAAGATCTCTAGTGTTCAAATATATTCAGCAACACAATCCCAAGATTTGTATTTTACAAGAAACCCATTTAGTGGGAGCCAGGATTTTGGGATTAAGGAGAGCCTGGGTCTGTGCACATTATCATGGGGGGGGGGTGAGTGTGTTGGTGCACAGATCCCTGGTTTTCCAGCTTATGACAGTCAAAACTGATCCCGGGGGGAGATACGTTATTGTTATTGTACATGCATTGATTGCGGGGATACCCTACATAATAGTGGGAATATACTTGCCCCCGCCTGCTGATGTCACCCTACTGCATTCTTTGATGCAAACTGTTACACATTACGAGGTAGATAGGGTGTTATACGTAGGTGATTTTAATTTGGTTATGTCAAATGAAGTGGATAGACTTCGTGCCACCTCCCCTATTCACACTGGGTTGGCTCAATGGGAGTCTACCTTTGACCTGACGGATCTCTGGCGCCACTTCCACCCCTCCGATGCCCAGTTTACTTGCCTATCCACCACCTATCGGACACTGTCCCAGATAGATTTGGCCTTTGCATCCCGTGGCCTGCTAAGGGAAGTGGCATCCACTGAAATTCTTTCTCGAGGCATCTCGGATCATGCCCCTCTACTGCTCAAGATCTTGTCGGCTCTGCCTGGGGGTCGAGGGGTGTGGAGGTTATCCAAATACTGGATTATGGACCCAGAGATCCAAGAAGAAATACCTGAGGCACTGTGTAATTTTTGGATAAGCAATGCAGAAACTTCGGGCCCACTCATACTATGGGACGCCTTTAAGGCTTGGATTAGAGGGGAATACATTAAAAAAAAGCACACAAAAAGAGATCATTGGTGCAGTCTCTGAGGCAGCTCGAAAATCAGGCCCTGGACAGGGAAAAGGAGTATGTGCAAACCCCAAACCCAGACAATTATGTTTCCTGGCAATGTGTCCTTAGGGAATTATCTCTACTGAGGGTTGATCTCACGAAAAAAATCTATGTTGGCTAGTGCACAGAGGGTGTTTGAGTACGGAGATAAGAATGGTAGGCTCTTGGCTTGGTTAGCCAAAGGTCAATATGCATCTACAAATGTGGGTAGGTTAAGGAGTGGGAACGGTACACTTTTGACCACACCGGAAATTATTAGTAATAGATTTTTAGAATTCTACCAAGACTTATACTCCTCTAAAGTGAATTATACTGACAAAGATCTGACTGACTACCTAGACCAGATCCCATTTCCTACACTTGACCCAGACAAAAGCAAGTCTCTGGATAGGGACATTACGCTAGAGGAGGTACAAAAGGCCATGAGCTGCATGCAATCAGGGAAGGCCCCCGGTCCTGATGGCCTGCCCATAGAATTTTACTCGGTCCACCAGGAGCTCATGGCCCCTAAATTGACTTCTCTCCTTTCACAATTTGCTGATTTAGGTTCTCTTCCAAGCTCCATGTCTGAGGAGATGGTGGTTCTGGTGCCAAAACCCGGTAAGGACCCTGAAGAATGCTCCTCGTACCGGCCCATATCACTGATAAATGCTGACGCCAAACTTTTGGCTAAAATCCTAGCTCTTAGATTGGCCACAGTAATAGAGGACCTGGTTCATCAAGACCAGACGGGGTTCATGCCGGGAAAGGGCACCGACATCAATATTCGCAGATTATATCTCAATTTAGACACGACCCACGATAACAGTGGTACCAGAGTCATAGTCTCCCTCAACGCGGAGAAAGCGTTTGACTCCGTGGAGTGGGAGTATCTCTGGGAAGTCCTGAAGCGCTTTGGCCTTGGCTCGAAGTTTCTTCATTGGCTGGGTCTACTCTATAAATCTCCTAGGGCCAGGATTCGTACAAATGATACCATGTCTGATTATTTTCTCCTCCAGAGGGGCACCAGACAGGGCTGTCTGCTATCCTCCAGCTTGTTTGCTCTGGCCCTTGAGCCACTCGCTATCTTGATTCGGGACTTCTGTGACATTCAGGGGCTCAGGGTTGGCCCTCTGGAGGAGAAAATCTCCCTATATGCAGATGACGCTCTGCTCTACTTGCATGACGCTGAGAACTCACTGCAGGCAGCACTGGAGACTTTTAACGTGTTTGGTCAATTTTCTGGGGTCTAGATTAATTGGTCGAAGTCGGTCATATTCCCGGTAGATTCTCGGGCCAGAGAGATGGCGTCACAGACTCTGCTGCTCTGGGTTGAGGAGTTCAGATATCTGGGAATTCGGGTAACTAGGGATCTTCAAGCTTTTCGCTGTCTTAACCTTCAACCTATTGTCACAAAACTTAAGGAGCACTGCTCCAGATGGTGAGACTTACCACTCAATCTCATGGGCCGCATTAATGTGCTAAAAATGCTGTACCTACCCAGATTTAACTATATATTTCGCAACTGCCCGGTGTGGCTTCCCGGTTCATTCTTTAGGGACTTGGACATGTGCATAGGCTCATTTTTATGGCAGGGTTCTTCCCCGAGACTTGCTAAAACGACATTACAGCTCCCGGGACAGTTTGGGGGTCTTGCGCTGCCCAGGTTGCAGGTGTATTACTGGGCAGCGATACTAGTCACGGTGAGATGGTGGTTTGAGCAATCACGGACGAATGCGGCTGTATGCTTAGGAGCTGCAATCCTAGGCTCTTTTAGAGAATTAGGTAATCTAGTGTACAGGGGACCCTGGGCATATCCTTCCCTTCCAAGTCCCACTAAAATAACCCTCAAAGTTTGGTCAGCAGCAAGGAAAAGATTCATTCAGCTTCACCAATATTCTCCGTTCTGCCCAATGTGGGGAAACCCCTCACTCAGTCATCTTCGGACTATTCCAGACCCACTGTTATGGGCTCGTTATGGGATTAAGGTTTTACAAGATGTTATCCAGGTGGGGACATTGCTCTCCTTCTAGGATTTAACAGGGAGATACCGACTTCCAGGAAGAATGCTTTTCAGATATTATCAGTTGAGGCATGCCATTAGGCCCCAATTCCCAGGACTTATCAGGTTAAAGATAGACCCCATTGAGAATATTCTTGCCCAGGAATCCCTTAAAAAGACTCTATCTACATTATACTTTGCCTTGCTGGGAGTGGACTCGCCCAAAATAGACAGGTTATGGGAGCTGTGGCAGGCTGACATTCCTAGCTTGGACAGGGAAGCTTGGGAAGAGTGTTTTGAGGGAGGCTATAAACTAGTGATATCCTCTAGAGATAAGTTGCTGCAAACTAAATTTATGCATTGCATATATTATACTGCATATATTATACTGTACATACATACACATGTTTTGGACTTGTCTCTTGATTATGACATTTTGGGCCGGGGTGTTTGAAAGTATTAATATCCGGCTTCAGCTATCACTGCCAGTATCACCGGAATTGGCCCTGTTAGGTATTCATGAAGACGACCAGAGACCCAGGTATACGAAAATCCTGGTCTCAGTCTTACTTTTCTATGCTAAGAAAGAAGTCTTAAAGAAATGGTCCTTGCCCTTGCCTCCGAAAGTGGAGTCCTGGGACTCATCTATCAATGCAGTACTTCCTATGTATAAAATTACATTCCTAAATAGGGGATGCCCGCAGAAGTTTGACCAGATCTGGTCACCTTGGGTTGAACAATTCTAATTCTTCACTGAAGTAGGTTTTGGGTACTACCTCCTGGTGGACAGATGTGGGTATACGATTCGCCCCTTCCCCCTTACATCATTACTTGGCAGGAGTGTATTAATCTAATTTCTTGCATTGTAATTTATATGCGAGGAAAGTGGACTGCATTACCCTGTATAATTTTTCTGTTGTTTTATTTAATTTCTTTATCCTTTGCTCTCTTGTATGCATACTACTTGAAATTTGTACACAACCAATGTATGTCTGCCAATTGTTATATGATGTCTTCTCAATAAAGACCAACCTTGTTGTTAAAAAAAAAAAAACGGCATGGGAATTCCCAACAGGGGAACCCCGAACCAAAAAAAAAAAAATGACGTGAAGGTCCCCTTAAATTCCCCCTATAGATTTTGAGGGGGACCCCACGCCATTTTTAAAAAAAAATTTACCCGGGGTTCCCCTTTATATCCATACCAGACCTGAAGTGCCTGGTATGGAATTTAGGGGGACCCCCGTGTCATTTTTTTTTTAAATTTTGGTTCGGGGTTCCCCTGTGGGGAATTCCCATGCCGTTTTTATCAATGAACTTTTATGTGTATTGTTGGACCGGCAATTCATTATTAGCCGCGAGTAGTTTTAAATGACTTTTTTCCTTTGAAATGTCATTTTGCTGTCAGACTGTTCTAAACACGGGAAACATGCGCTCCTTTACAGGCATACTATAGACACCCCCCCAGGTACGAAATGTAAAGGGATATTACACTTTTATTGTTTCACTTTAAGCATTATTAAAATCACTGCTCCCGAAAAAATGGCCGTTTTTAAAACTTATTTTTGCATTGATCCATGTCTCCTGGGGCAGGACCCAGGTCCCCAAACACTTTTTATGACAATAACTTGCATATAAGCCGTTAAAATTAGCACTTTTGATTATTCATGTTCGTGTCCCATAGACTTTAACGGGGTTCGCGTGTTCCAACAAATTTTTTGCCTGTTCGCAAGTTCTGGTGCGAACCGAACAGGAGGGTGTTCGGCTCATCCCTACTTCTGATCATCCTTGAGATGGTTCTGCACCTTCATTTGAGTTCAGCTGTGTTTGATTATACTGATTGGACTTGATTAGGAAAGCCACACACCTGTCTATATAAGACCTTACAGCTTACAGTGCACTTCAGAGCAAATGAGAATCATGAGGTCAAAGGAACTGCCTGAAGAGCTCAGAGACAGAATTGTGGCAAGGCACAGATCTGGCCAAGGTTACAAAAAAAATTCTGCTGCACTTAAGGTTCCTAAGAGCACAATGGCCTCCATAATCCTTAAATGGAAGACGACGTTTTGGATGACCAGAACCCTTCTTAGAGCTGGCCGTCCGGCCAAACTGAGCTATCAGGGGAGAAGAGCCTTGGTGACAGAGGAAAAGAAGAACCCAAAGATCACTGTGGCTGAGCTCCAGAGATACAGTCAGGAGATGGGAGAAAGTTGTAGAAAGTCAACCATCACTGCAGCCCTCCACCAGTCGGGGCTTTAAGGCAGAGTGGCCTGACAGAAGCCTCTCCTCAGTGCAAGACACATGAAAGCCCACATGGAGTTTGCCAAAAAACACCTGAAGGACTCCAAGATGGTGAGAAATAAGATTCTCTGGTCTGATGAGACCAAGTTAAAACTTTTTGGCCTTAATTCTAAGCGGTATGTGTGGAGAAAACCGGACACTGCTCATCACCTGTCCAATACAGTCCCAACAATGAAGCATGGTGGTGGCAGCATCATGCTGTGGGGGTGTTTTTCAGCTGCAGGGACAGGACGACTGGTTGCAATCGAGGGAAAGATGAATGCGGCCAAGTATAGGGATATCCTGGACGAAAACCTTCTCCAGAGTGCTCAGGACCTCAGACTGGGCCGAAGGTTTACCTCCCAACAAGACAATGACCCTAAGCACACAGCTAAAATAACGAAGGAGTGGCTTCACAACAACTCCGTGACTTCTTGAATGGCCCAGCCAGAGCCCTGACTTAAACCCAATTGTGCATATCTGGAGAGACCTAAAAATGGCTGTCCACCAACGTATACCATCCAACCTGACAGAACTGGAGAGGATCTGCAAGGAGGAAAGGCAGAGGATCCCCAAATCAAGGTGTGAAAAATTTGTTGCATCTTTCCCAAAAAGACTCATGGCTGTATTAGATCAAAAGGGTGCTTCTACTAAATACTGAGAAAAGGGTCTGAATACTTAGGACCATGTGATATTTCAGTTTTTCTTTTTTAATAAATCTGCAGCCTCCCCCACCCCAAAGCACCTTGTCCCCATGTTAATGAGGACAAGGGCCTCTTCCCGACAACCCTGGCCGTTGGTTGTCGGGGTCTACGGGCGGGGGGCGTATCGGAATCCGGGAGCCCCCATTAATAAGGGGGGCCCACGGATCCTGGCCCCCCACCCTATGTGAATGAGTATGGGGTACATCATACCCCTACTCATTCACCTGGGGAAAAAAAAGTGTCAATAAAAAAACACTACACAGGTTTTTAAAGTAATTTATTAGGCAGCTCCAGGGGTCTTCTTCCGACTTCGGGGGTCTTCTTCCAACTTCAGGCTTCTCTGCTCTCTCCGGCCTCTTCTCCCGGTGTCCGGTTCTTCTCCCGCCCTCCGGTTCTTCTGCTGGGCTCCTCCGCTATCCTCTGCTCTTTTGCCGCTCTCTTGCTAGCGGTGGCCCAGTCTTCTCCATCGTCTTCTTCCCTCTTCTTTTCTTCCGATGTTGACACGACACTCTCTCCCGCTGTAATGCTGTGTACGCGGTGCGCATTGACTTATATAGGCATGGGGCGTGGTCACCGGGTGATGTCACCAGGTGACCCCGCCCCTTATGGCGTCACAGTCCCATCATGCCCCGGGACTGTGAAGTCATAAGGGGCGGGGAAAAGTCGGAAGAGACCCTGAAGTCGGAAGAAGACCCCCGAAGTTGGAAGAAGACCCCCGGAGCTGCCTAATAAATTACTTTAAAAACCTATGTAGTGTTTTTTTATTGACACTTTTTTCCCCCCAGGTGAATAGGTAGTGGTATGATGTACCCCATACTCATTCACATCAGGTGGGGTGGCCGGGATTCCGATAAGCCCCCCGCCCGCAGGCCCCGACAACCAACGGCCAGGGTTGTTGGGAAGAGGCCATAGTCCTCATCAACATGGGGACAAGGTGCTTTGGGGTGGGGGGGCCGCAGGGCGCCCCCCTTCCCCAAAGCATCCACCCCCCATATTGAGGGCATGCGGCCTGGTACGGTTCAGGAGGGGGGGCGCTCGCTCGTCCCCACCCCCTTTCCTGACCGGCCGGGCTCCATACTCGGATAAGAATCTGGTATGGATTTTGGGGGGGACCCCCACGCGGTTCTTTCGGCGTAAGGGTTTCCCCTTAACATCCATACCAGACCTAAGAGCCTTGTATGTTCCTGGAGGGGAATTCCCTCTTGCGCTCGCTGCAATAGGAAAATGTGTTTTTCCTATTGCAGCGAGCACCAGATGTACAGTACCCTGTCGCCGAGAACCAGCGCGATGGAATCGCGCTGGAGACACATTCTCGTGGGCAGGTACTGTATGACACAAGAGCTGATTACCTCTGATTGGCCACAGGAAAATTCGCCTGTCCTGGGGTCTTAATAATTTATATATGAATAACACGTTTATGTAACAGTTTTTTGTGTTTTTTTTTACACCATTAGAGTCCATATAAAATATCCATTAGATGTAACTGTAAATTTAAAAAAATGCTTATTGTGTCCCTCCTCTTTCAGAAAATTGTGAAACATGGATTTGAGGGGCTTCTAAGGACAACAGCTAACCTAATTTTGAAAAAGCTGCAGGTGAAAATATACCTTTTTAAAAAGGATTAATAACATAGCCTGTGTGCAGACTGCACAATGTTCAAATGCCTTACCTCTGGAGTAAGAAACAGGTGACCACTAAGCCACTAAGCCTTAGCCTTAGAGAGATGTTATATCTCTGGCATGTTTCCCTGGCAATTAATTCCTATCTTGCCATATACAAGGTATAAGCACATAATACATTGAATATATATACCTGACTTCTGCTTATACAGAGATTGTCATTAGCCAATAGAAAGGGGTGCAAATTCCTTATTGGTATTTTCTATATTTAGCTTTCAAGATACAGTATTTGTCTGGGCAAATAAATAAATAATATTTATTTGGTACATCTGTCCAATGGATGCACATTTCCCCATGTTTTATCCCAAGTGCACTGCAGAAAAATAGTGCCAGAAATTCGGTGAGCTTCAATTTGTTTGTTTGGGCTAACAACAATAGTATCTTTGTTGCACAGAAATCCCAAGCAGTTTTCTTTTACTGAACTACAGAACATCTCCCCTATATGTTATGGATATATGGAGAGAAGGACAGTGGCGAACCATCCATAGGGGGTCAATGGGCGCTGCCCCCCCCCCCCCCGGGCAGTCACAAAAAAAAATAGAAAAAAAATTCCTTTAAGTGCACTGTGTTTGGCCGCCGGATACAGTGCACTATGGGAAGCGCCATGTTTATGCAATCACGTGATTGCAGACGAGACGCTTCATTTGCAGGGTTTTGAATTGCTGTGTGGTGCAATCCATCGTGCCGGACAAATTCCGCCTGGCCGGGTGCTTTGTTCTCCGAGTTAAGACGTCACTTCCGGTTTCCCTGTGCAGTGATAAACCGGAAGTGACGTCAGTGGAATGCACGGCCCGAGCGGAGAGACACAGAGTGGAGGAAGCATGAGGAGTGGACTCCTTCACCACCGCTGCTGCCTGATGCCCACTGAAGGAGACACAGCAGGACACCACAGCCCGGTAAGTGAACTGCCTTACTGACACTTGTGGATCTCCTTGCAGTGCTGCCAGCTTTCTCCCTCCGGCAGCTCTGCAGGAGGATCAGTTCTACATACTGATGGGCTACATTTGATGGGCACAGTGAGGCTGCATTTGATAGGGCACAGTGAGGCTGCATTTGATGGGCACATTGGCTGCATATGATGGGGCACAGTGGCTGCATAAGATGGGCACAGTGGCTGCATAAGATGGGCCACGGTAGCTATATTTGATGGCACAGTGGCAGCATTTGATGGCACAGTGGGAGCATTTGATTTGGCACAGTGGCTGCGTTTGATGGGCACAGTGGCTGCGTTTGATGGGCACAGTAGCTGCAATTGATGGTACAGTGAGGCTGCAAATAATGGGTTTTTTTCAGAATTTTTCAGTTTGTTTGCGCCCCCCAAAAATTTTTTTTTTTTTTTTCAAAAAAGCTTTATTTAGCAAAAATGTTATTGCAGTATAACAAAGTTATGTATGATATAATCACAGATAGCAATCATTTTATATCTCGTTACAGAGTTGTGGAGATCATATCTTGAATCTAGTTATACAATTTCTATTGATAATTCTTTAGACAATGTTTGTGAGCATCTCGACTCACTTTAAGATTATAACACTGTATAGTAGACAGTAACAAAAATAAAGAAAAGTAAAGAAGGGGAAAAGATGTGAAAGAAAGGGATGAAGATAGTGTGTGGGAAATGAGTAGTCTCGCTCTATGCTGCTCGGGATGACTTAGGCTATGTCATCTCAGTGTAGTGTTTTAGATAATATGATCTACAGGAAAAACAATCATTCAATCATTCTGCGTTGCGGTAAAGTCTTTTGGGTATTTGAATATGAACCAAGCTCTCCATAAATTATGAAATTTGTCTGTCCTTTCAGTAGACATGGCTACCGTTTCTTCCATTCTGTATATTGAATCTACCTCTAGGAGCCATTCTTCTAGCGTGGGTGAGTGTGTTGTTTTCCAGTGTCTAGGTATTATGGTTTTTGCTGCGTTCAACATATGTCGTACTACTGACTTTTTGTATCTACTTAGCGAGTAGTTTGAGATGTGTAACAGGCAGCATTCAGGTGAGAGAACTATGCCAGTTTCAGTTATTGCTTGTATCCTTGCACAAACGGAGTCCCAGAATGCACGTATTAACGGACAGTGCCACCATATGTGCAGCATGTCTCCCTTTGCAGAGCCACATCTCCAACAGTTCTCGGATATCTCCGGGAACCATGAGTGCAACCTGGCCGGTGTGAAGTACCAATTTGTCAGGATTTTGTATGACGTTTCTTGGTTACTGGTGCTAATTGAACATTTGTGAGCCAGAATACAAGCATTGTTCCATTGTGTGTCAGTGAAAGATTTTTGCAGCGCAGTCTCCCATTCTAGTTTATGTTTACTCTGATGGTTGTCCTGACTAGGCCGTAACCAGCTATGGATTAAAGAGGTGGCTTTGTGTACTTGTTCTCCTGCTAAGCAAACTTGTTCAAAACCTGTTTGTTCTCTCAAAAATTTTTCCTTGTTCGCGGGGCAGAAAATATAGTCATGTAGCTGTCTATATTGCCAGTGGGTAAAGTGTTCGGCCTGTAGTTCCGTCTGTAGTTTGGGAAAAGTTTTTAGTCTGCCATTCTCAAGGCAGTGTGCTACTGTCATTGGTGTTTTGTCATCCTTATGAGGAAAAGACTTTGTCGTGTGTCCTAGGGCAAACTCTCTATTCTTAATCAGTGGGGTTAGAGGGCCTGGGGAGGACGCAAGGTTGTAAAGCTGTGAGACTATCTGAAAGATCTTTAAAGTTGGACCTATCGTGGGGTGTTCTTCCACTTCAGTTGTACGCGCTTCTTTGTTCACCCATGGCAGAAACCTTAGTGGTGTTTCTGTGTTAAGGCTTTCTAGATTGACCCACGCCTTGGAACGAGCGTGACAATTCCAGTCCAAGATGCGGGTCAAATGCGTCGCATAGTAGTAGAGCTTAAAGTGTGGTAAATTAATACCTCCCTCAGCTTTCGTCCTCATCAACGTTTGCATACTAATACGCGGTTTCTTCCCTGCCCAGATGAAATCTCTAAGAGTTGCCTGTAATGAGGAGAAGAACTGTTTAGGTATTGAGATGGGCAGCGTGTGGAACAGGTATAGAGCTCTGGGGAGGACCGTCATTTTTATTGCCGCCGCTCTCCCAAACCATGAGAATGGCTTAGAATTCCACTGTTGGAGATCCTGTTGCAGAGTATTTAGAAATGGGAGGAAATTTTGTGTATAGATGTCTTTTAAGTCAGGAGTGAGCCATATCCCCAGATATTTTATTTTGGAATTTACCCATTTGAAGGGGCAGTTTGATTTAGTAGCTGCTAATTGTTGTGGAGTTAAAGAGATATTAAGGGCTTCAGATTTTTCGTAGTTAATTTTAAAGTTGGATATGTATCTAAATAAACGGAGTTCTTTTATCAGGTTGGGGAGCGACGTGTGTGGTTGTGTGATCACAAACAACAGGTCGTCTGCATATGCCGTAATTTTATGGCAAGTCTTACCCATATTCAAGCCTTTGATAGATGCGTTTCCTTTTATTGTACGTATATAGGGTTCTAGGGTTAGAATAAATAAAATTGGGGACAGGGGGCATCCCTGCCTTGTGCCATTATGGATTTTTACTGGTTCTGATAGTGATCCATTAATTTTTATCCTTGCCGTCGGATTTTGATACAGCGCCGAAATCCATTGTAGTATATTTGTCTTGAGACCCACATGTTCGCAGACTGCAAACATGTAGTCCCATTCCACTCTATCGAAGGCCTTCTCCGCGTCCGTAGACAGGAGAAGGCCCTCTGTTTTAGTCTTTCTAAGTGAATGGATGAGATTTAGAGCAGTTATCACATTATCACGAGTCTCCCTTCCTTGCATGAACCCGGCTTGTTCAGGTCCCACGATATCCTGTAATATGCTACTAATTCTAGTAGCTATAATCTTAGATAGTAGTTTCATGTCTAAGTTGAGTAATGAAATTGGTCTGTAGCTCGAACAGAGATTGGGGTCCTTGCCAGGTTTGGGGATGACTGTTATGTGTGCTGTATTGAATGAGGGTGGCAAGTTTTGAGTTGACGAGAGAGAGTTTAAAGCCTGTAATAAGGGCTTTGTCAGAAGGTGGGCAAAGGTCTTATAATAAATAGCTGTGTAGCCGTCTGGGCCTGGACTTTTCCCCGTTTTTAAAGATTTGATCGCTTGCATGAGCTCCACTTGCTCTATTGGCTTATCTATTTCCAGAGCGTCTTGCTCATTAATGTTTGGGATACCACTTTGGGTTAGGTATTGTGCTATAATCTGTTTTCTCGAACCCTCCATTGCCTCAGGTCTGTGTGAAGCTGGGAGTTTGTATAGCTTTGAATAGAACTCATGGAACTCTGCCGCGATCCTATCTGTGTCATGCAACAGTTTATCTTCCTTATTCTTTATACTTGTGATAGTAGTGGTAGATCGTATATCTCTCAGGGCCCTTGCCAAGAACTTGCCACTTTTATTACCATGTTCATAGAAAAAACCTCTTTGAAAAAATAATATTCGTTTGGCCTGTAACTCTAATTTTTCTTGGACCTCCTTTCGTGCTATTAAAAGCTCATTGGCCGTGTTCATTGCCAACGATCTTTTATGCTGAGTTTCCAATTTTTGTACTTTGTCTAGCGCAGCTTTTAATTCTTTTGCTTTGTTTTTTTTTTAATTGAGGCTAGACTAATGAGTTTGCCTCTTAATACACATTTATGTGCCTCCCAGATCATGATATGTGGTACCTCTTCTGTTGAGTTTTCTTTAAAATATGTTTTGATGGCCTCCGTCACTGGTTCTAAGGTTACAGGGTCTGTAAGCAGGGTTGAGTTTAGTCTCCAACCGCCTTGACTTTTAGGTGCAGTATGGAGTAGCAAAGTTATGGATGTTGGAGCGTGGTCTGATATTGTCCGTGTTCCAATATGTGCTTCCCGCAATAAACTCAGATCTCTTTGTGTTATAAACATAAAGTCTATACGGGAGTACTTGTTGTGTAGTGGGGAAAAATAGGTAAAGTCTCTGTCATGGGGGTGTGCTATGCGCCACGTGTCTTTTAGGTTTAGTTTATTGAGTAAAACTCTAATCTTTTTGAGAGCACGGTACGTTATGGAGGATTTACCATTAGAGGTATCTTGGAGAGGTTCCAGTGGAACATTGAAATCCCCTCCTAGTATTATACATCCAGAGGCAAACTCCGTAAGCACGTCTATCAATTTTTGGCAAAAAGTGACGTGAGCTGTGTTCGGAAAATATACATTAGCTAGCGTAACTGGTCTCTTCCCTATTGACCCCTTAAGAAGAAGGAACCGGCCCCCAGGGTCCGCTAATTGTTGAGATAGTTCAAAACCTGCGTTTTTCCCAATTAAAATGGAGACGCCTTTCGTTTTGGAATCTGTGTTTGCCGCGTGATAGGCCTTAGTAAAGTACCTGTCAGTTAGTTTAGGTATGGCATTTGCTTTGAAATGGGTCTCCTGGAAAAAAACAAAGGCCGGCCTCTTCTTCCCCAGGAGCCTCAACAATTGTGTGCGTTTTTGTGGAGTATTAAGCCCTCTTACGTTATGCGATATTACTGTAGGGCTTTTGCCCATTGTGGAGTAGACCATGGTAGCAGAAGTTAACTTAAATGGCACAATAAGCTAGAACAGTTCAGTCAAATATAAGAAAAATCAATTAAATAAATAAATAAAATAAAAGAAAAGTCTTCTCAATCAAAATCGTATGGCTTGTAGGAAGCAATTAAGGAAGGAGAAAAGAAAAGCTAGGAAGAGGAAAATGAAAAGGGGAGATGGTGAAAGAAGAATTGGATCTCACTCTCAACAGGAGCGGAGTGAGGTCAGTTTTAGTGTTAATTAACCTCTAAGTAAACCCCTAGAGTGGTGTGTTCAGATTGGGGCCTGAGCAGGCACACCGGTGAAACCCCACCTGGATAGGGCGTCACCAATATGCCCGCCGTTGGCTCCCACTGCGGGGGAGGTGGAGGGTACGTCCCGAGTAATATCTGCAGATATTGTCGTAGACTGCTTTAGGATTTAGTAAGAGTATGTCACTCAATTTAGGTATCTCCTCCTCCCTCGGACTCCTGTAATATTTCAAAAGACAAATCTTAACTTGAAAAACGACAACCGACATCTCTAAGAGATGTTAACCCTTAACTGAAAACACCTTCAGTCAAATAGATATGCTTCAGGCATAAAAATATGAAAAACGCCTATATTGCAGCGACCAGCAGTTTATGAGAATCCTCTCCTGTCACCTATGTCACAGTTCCATTAATAACCTAGAAGTCCTTGGCAGAACCGTGGATGGAAGGTCACATTCCGTTTTCAAGTATGTCAGTCGGCTATGAGCTAGAGTCAATAAAGTACTATTGAATGTTTAGTCTCTGCTCAAGATCTGGCTATAGGGACAGTTTCACCTAGTTTTGCTTGTTTAAGCACAATCAATACTATTACCTGCCTTCAGGACAGATTGTGACCGAATAGGTTGTTGCTGCTGGCACTCTCACCTATCAAAAAGGAACCCTTAAAAAAAAAAAAAAAAAAAAAAAAAAAAAAAAATTCAGAAATGCAAGGCCTGTAAAACAGAAACAGGGAGAAACAAAAACAAAAAAGGGGGAAAGGAGAGGGCAGGACCTTCCCTAATTCACGAAAAACGGTGAAAAAACCTTGATTGTAGATCTTTAAGCACACTGTCTCACAATTTCTTATAATTTCCTTCTTCACTCCGGGTCAGATTCAGGCAGTAGAGCCCTCGCCACGTTGGCATGTTTTTTAGTAGAGCTGGGGCCTGGTGTGTTATGTTTCTGGAACTTCCCCTTCTTGTTGGGTGGTTTGGTCGGGGTTGAGTGGGGTGAAGGATGTGCTTCTGGTATAGTTGGGGGTGTGCAGAATTCTCCGTACCATTCCGGTAAATCCATGGGTGGTATCTGTAAGTCCCGACAGAAATCTGGGAGTTCCATGGGTGTGCGTAGGAACATTTGTTTGCCTTGGAAGGTAGCATTTAGAGCAAAAGGAAACCTCCATCTATAAGGAATGCCTTGTTTGCGCAACACCTCCAGCAGGGGGCGTAGAGCTCTTCTGTTATTAAGAGTAATTGGGGATAAGTCCTGATAAATGGAGATTTCTGTGTCATTGAAAGTGATATGTTCATTACGCCTAGCTTTGGCCATGATGTCCTCTTTCAGTTTAAAGTTGGGTAAACAGCATATTATGTCCCGTGGAGGCGCATTGTCCGCCGGTCTGGCTCTCAAGGCTCTATGTGCTCTATCAAAGTCAATAGGAGTATCTGTTTGGCGCTCTAGTAGTTCATTGAACACATATTGCAGGGCGGAGGTGATATTGCCAGGTTCAACCGATTCGGGGACCCCTCGCACCCGAATGTTGTGCCTTCTCCCCCTGTTGTCAAGGTCTTCCAGCTGACGATTCATTTCTATGAGTCGTGCTGTGTGGGAGTTAGCGATTTTGTCTAGGCGCGTAATCGCCTTGTCTCTCCTTTGACCCGCCATCTCAACCCCCTCCATTTTCCCTGATAGAGATAACACATCTGCTTTAAGTTCTGTTATGGCGGAGAATAGTGTGCCTTTAATGTCTGCAGCAATTTTCCGCATGGCAGTAAGTGTGAGAGGTAGCTCTGGAGTCAGGGTGTCTCCTACCTCATCCTCGTCAGCGTACTGTGAGTCCTCACTGAACTCCTCTTCCCCACGAGGCTGCGCCATCTTGGACTGGGCCTTGTTTCTCCGGGGCTGAGTTTTGAAGATGTCCGGGATGTTTCTCGAGCCGGACAGAGTGGCTGAGTGGCGAGGGTGGTTGCTGGAGTTGTGGCGTGTTAGTCTGCTCATCTTTGCTGCTATCGTCGGTGTCGTAGGTGCTATAGGAGCCGAGGGCTTAGCGGAGCTCCACTAGTCTGCTGCCTTCCTCATCGCGCGCCAAGCCACGCCCCCCCCCCCCCAAAAATTTTGAGCACCAACCGCCACCGGAAGGGAAATGGTAATTATATGCAGTGTTTCAGCAAAATAAATGGCATCCTGTAGGGTTTACATTTACTACTACTACTACTACTGCTTTGTCAACAGGATATAAATATCATTAATATTTTCTTAAATGTCTGGAGACCATGCTGTTTTTAGCACCCACTAATGCCAATCAGGTGACCAAAATCCTAGGCATGTGAATTCTGTTGATGGAGAGAGTCGGAGATCTGCTCATGTTAATGCTAAACTTCAGGCAGATTTTTTAAAAAGAACTCTAAAAAATGCAGTTATATATTTAATAATAATGAAATGTATTTTTAAATGCAAGTAGTATATGTACCACATTGTCCTTGATATCAGCCTTCTGATCTTTTTCTTCTTCTTCTAATGTTTTTTACCTATAATAAAGGGCAAGAAATAGGAACCAGTCATTCCTATTTCTGTAGTATACATGCGCTGATGGGGAAAATGCTGACAGGAAGAAAGGCCAGATGGGTGAGCTTATCAGCATGGAGCTGCTCCATGTTTGTCCAATCAGCAGCCTGGAGGTGTGACCTTGACCAAGCTGTTTTGCTGCTGCAATAAAGGTTCAGGATTTAACTGTGCTGTGTGGCAGAGGTGCCTAAAGAGGAGGGCTGACTGCACAGAATTACAAAGCCTATGACAGAACAAAGTTCCCTATACATATATTTCAACGGTTTATTTGGCTGCTCGGAATTACCATTATAGCATTGCATTGCTTCACAGAAATGTAAAGAAATGCCTGATATTTTCAAACTGCTCTATTTTTTTCTGCTATAAATTCTTTGAATTGTTCAGATGATGAATGCTTTACACTAATCTAAAGTAGTTTATCAGAACAAAAATAGTAACACTGCCGTATTTGTAGTCGACACCTTTCTTCTTAAACCCTAGTAAACTTAGAAATGTATCTCATCATGGGTAATATTATTAAACATCAGCTAATTGCTAAGCAATTTTCATTGACTTGTTTTCATCAGCTGCCAGTCAGTTCAAAACAAGTCTTTGGATGTAATTACGAGTGAAACTCATAAATTAATTATGGGTGGGAAATGTTCCTTTTATATTAAATAGAACATTACAGTTAACTTGGGTGAGATGTGGCACCTGTTTGGGTGTTCAATTGATGAAAAGCTATAATTTTGCTTAATTTCTTTCCTTTTCCTTCATATTTTTTCCTTTAATTTTCTTTTACTTAACCTTCCTTGCCGCTTGTTTTCCTCAATTTATTCTTTTCTTTTTACTATCCTTTAACGTAGAATTCCAGCATAAACCTATTTAGTCATCTCCCCCCTCCTAACATCTATGCTGGCTAACCTGTGTAAAAAAGATGCATGTACTTACCTTTTTTCAGCCCGTTCCAAGCCGGTCATGTGATCCAGCTTCCTGTGTCAGCCAGCAGCAGCTGCAGGGGAGAGGCTGTGGGTGACTTTACTGCTCTAGGCTTTACCAGCTGTTGTCGAGCACTCTCCCCCAACCCCTGCAGCCACCACTGGCTGACAGAAGGGATCACGTGACGAGACCGGGCTGAAAATAGGTAAGCATATGCATCTTTTTTTACTCTGATTACGATCGGAATTTCCGACAACAAAACCATGGATTTTTTTCCGAAGGATGTTGGCTCAAACTTGTCTTGCATACACACAGTCACACAAATGTTGTTGGAAATTCTGAACATGAGAACGCAATGACGTACAAGACTCATGACGAGCCGAGAAAAAGGAAAAGGAAGTTCAATAGCCAGTGAGGCTCCTTCTACTTGATTCAGAGCATGCGTGAGCTTTTGTGCGATGGACTTGTGTACACACAATCAGACTTTCCAACAACTAGTGAGGTTGGCGGAAAATTTGTGAACCTGCTCTCAAACATTGGTGTTTGGAAATTCCGACAGCAAATGTTCGATGGAGCATACACACGGTCGGACTTTCACATTGAACATTTCCCGTCGGAAAGTCCGACCATGTGTATGCGGCATTAGAATGGGACATTTATAAGACTAGATAGGTTTAAACCCCTTTCCTTTCCATTTTCTTTGCCTTAACCTTTCTTTCCTTTCCCTTTCTTTCCCCTTACCTTCCCTTTTTTCCTTTTCTTTCCATACCCTTTCTTTCCCTTTCCATTTCTTTTCCCTTTTTTTTTCCTTTCCTTTTCTATCCCTTTCCCTTTCTGTCCCTTTCCCTTTCCTGTTTTACTGTATATCTCTGGTTAGTCAAGATATGTGTTAGGGTAGGACATTTTTAAGAGTAGATCTATACCCCTTTCATTTCCCTTTTCTTTACCTATCCATTTCTTTCCCTTTCCTTTTCTTTGCCTTTCTCTTTCTTTACATTTCTTTTTGTTTCCCTTTCTTTCCCTTTCCCTTTCTTTCCCTTTCTTTCCCTTTCCGTTTTCCTTTCCCTTTCCTTTTCTTGCCCTTTCTTTTCCTTTCCTATACATTTTCCTTTCTTTCCATTCCATTTTCTATTTCTTTCTGTCCCTTTTCTTTCCTTTTCCCTTTCCATTTCTTTCTTTGCGTTTCTTTTTTTTTCTTAGTTTGGTTGAGCTGTGTCACCTGTTTGGGTGTCCTGTTGATAAAATACAATAATTTCCTTTCCTTTATCTTAATGTCTTTCCTTTTCTTTCTCTTTTATTTCCTTTCATTTTCTTTTATTTTACCTTTCTTGCCCTCGCCTTGTTTTCATCGCTTTTCTTTCCCTTTCTTTGTTTGCCTTTTCCTTACTATCCTTTCAGTCTTGTTTATACCCCTTTCCTTTACTTTTTCCTTTCCCTTTCATTTTTCTTTCCCTTTTCTTTTCTTTCCCTTTTCTTTGCTTTTCCCTTTCTTTCTTTTCCCTTTCCTTTCCCTTTCCTTTCCCTTTTTCTTTCTTTCCCTTTCCTTTGCCTTTCCATTTTCCTTTCCCTTCCCCTTTCCTTTTCTTTTCCTATTTTTTTCTATCCATTTCTCTTTCTTTCCCTTTCCTTTTCTATCCCTTTCCCTTTCTGTCCCTTTCCCGTTCCTTTCTTTACTCTGGTTAGCCAAGATATGAGTTAGGGTGAGACATTTTTAAGACTACAAAAGGTTTATACCCTTATACCCCTTTCCTTTCTTTTCCTTTCCTTTACCTTTTTTTCCCTTTCCTTTTCTTTACCTATCCATTTCTTTCCCTTTCCCTTTCTTTGCATTTCCCTTTCATTTTATTTCCTTTTCTTTTCCTTTCCTTTTCTTTTCTTTTCTTTTCCTTTCCTTTCTTTCTCTTTTCCTTTGCTTTTCTTTTTTTTTTAATTCTTTATTTAAGGAATGCGGATTATACAAGTAAGCAAGGAATACAACATGGCAATCATCTGTATCTATTAGTAGTTATTCATAAAAACTCAAACAAGTCAATGTACAATGATGTGATAGCAATCAAGGTTCCATTGGAACGTGCTAGTGAAGCAGGAAATTATGGTTTAAAGATTTCAACCAGTTTTATCCAGCAGTTCAGCCGGGACAGTAAAGGAAACCTTCTAACCGGAGAGAAAAATAAAAATAAACTAAACATAGTTCCAATGGACCTGCACGGATTAATTAGTAAGACCAACTGGGGGAAAGGTGACCCCCAGGGGGGTAGGACTAGCTTAACCCTATTGGCCAGGTATCAAGCTAATATATTTTAGTGACATAGAAGTGGTACCAAAATGAGACACCGCAAACCGGGGGATTTTCTTATTTATGGGAAAAAAGGGTGAGTGACACCAGTGGTGTCATTGGAGAAAGGAAGGGATAGAGATAAAGAGGAGCAAAAGTGGGAAAATAAGAAGGAAGGGGGGGTGGGTATGAAGTTCTGGCGAGGCCGACGACCCACGACCCTAAATTATCCAGGGACAGGATGCCTAAGTGTAGGACTTGTATTCATCAGAGAATCGAAACAGATCCCAATGTGTCCAATGAATGTTGTGTTCCTCCTCCCTTCCCCCCAAAGCAGCTGTAAGGCGTTCCATCCACTGAATATCGCAAACCCTAACAAACCACTGTATCACTGTCAGTGGGGACTGCTGCTTCCACATGCTGGGGACACACGCCCTGGCAGCATTCAAGAGGTGTTTCAATAAGGATTTACGATAATGCTTACTGGACATTGGAGTCAAATTCAGGAGTATTGCTGCTGGGTTGTCCTGAAGAGCAACATCAGTAAGTTTGTGAATGATTCCCAATACCTGTCTCCAGAAAGGGGTCAAAACCGGGCACTCCCAGAAGATGTGAAGTAATGTGCCATTCTGTGTGCCACATCTCCAGCACAGAGGACTATGTCCTGGGAATATGGATGCTAACACAGAGGGGGTCCTGTACCAACGCGTCAGAACTTTGTAGGTGATTTCTTGGTATTTAGAGTATTATAGTAAAGAGTATTCAATTTTTTTGATCTTCTGTGAACATAGTATTAAGATCTCTCTCCCACTTCCTCAGGATCATGTTGGGACGTATGGGTCAGCAAGATATTGTAAGAATAAGAAAGGGATTTCCGTATTGGTTCCACGCCCAGGCATACTTCTTCAAAGGGCGTAGGTTGTCTGCGGAAACCGCCGATCTCTGGAAGGGATCTGAGAAAGTGTGAAAGTTGTAAGATCTTCCATCTGCCCAAAATTGAGGAGTTAAAGCTAGGATATATGCTTGAGGGGTTGCTCCATTCAGATGGTCCGCAAAAGGAGGAGGCTCTAACTAGGCTCTGATCTGAGTGGAGCCGAAAGGACCTATCAGAAAGGCCCAGTAAAAAGTCCGGGTGTCCAATTATACGTGTCAGCGGGGAGGGAAAACTGGGCGTCTCCGCTATCCTAAAGTATCTGTGAAGCTCCTGTAGGGTGGGCTCAATTAATGGGTGGGAAGAGGAGAATCTGTAAGAACGAGTTCTACTCCAGGGTAGGCCCTCGAGGGGAAACGGTACTGTTTCCTGTTCTAGTCTGACCCATAACTTATGTGATGAATGCCTGCACCAGTCCACCACTCTGTTCATGTGGACTGCTGTGTAGTACAAGGCTGGGTCAGGGAGACCAACTCCTCTGGGTTTTGGCCGTTGTAATAGATATCTAATAAAGACTGTGCACAGCTTACAAAAGAAGTTCTGCAGTATCCTAACCGGTAGTGCTTGTAAGAGATAAAGTAGTCTCGGCATGATATTCATCTTTAAGACATTGCATCTACCACACCAGGAAACCGCAAGGCTCCTCCATCTGTCTAGGTCTGAGGAGAAAATGCTCAGGAGTGGCTGAAAGTTGAGTTGGTAAATGAGGTGCAAATCAGAGGGGATTTTAGAGCCTAAATATTTGATGGCTTGAGGAGTCCACCGGAAGGGAAAATTGCCACTAAGGAAAGCACGGGAGCTAGGGGTAAGAGAGACGTTCAGCACCTCTGACTTTTGCAGGTTAATTTTAAAATCTGATAGCTCCCGGTATTGGTGTATTGCCGATAATAGGACTGGGAGAGAAGTATGCGGGTCCGAGATGTAAAATAGCAGCTCATCCGCATATGCAGCAATTTTATGATGGTATGTGCTCATTTCAAGTCCTCTGATGTCCGAGTTAAACCTAATGTGTTGTAATAGGGGTTCTAGGGAAATTATGAAAAGGAGCGGGGAAAGTGGGCACCCCTGTCTCATACCATTACTTATCTTAAAGGGGTTGGAGGCCACCCCGTTTACTCTAACTGATGCGGTAGGGGAAGAATAGATGGCAGATATCCAGGACAGAATGGAGGCCAGCATTCCAAGGCGTCGCAGGGTGGCCAGGAGGAAAGTTCAATTCACCCTGTCAAACACCTTTTCGGCATCTGTGGACAACAGGATGAGCGGAACGTTAAGGCATTTGGCCCTTGTTACCACATCTATCGTCCTAATAGTGTTGTCCCGCGCCTCTCTGTTGCAGATAAAGCCAACGTGGTCCAGGGGGATTATGCGTTGGAGGACAGAGCCTATTCGCTTGGCCAGGATTTTCGTAAATACTTTCAAGTCACAATTAAGTAGGGAGATAAGCCTATAACTTGCGCAAAGAAGTGGATCCTTCTCATGCTTAGGGATAACAGAGATGCTTGCAGCAGGTCTGGAGGTATGGCATGATTATCTAGTATTGCACTAAAGGCAGTAACAAAGTGAGTTACCAATTGAGTTTGGAAAGTTTTATAATAAGAAATTGTGAAGCCATTGTGGCTGGGCACTTTCCCTTTCGGAGTTCCAGCCACGTCATTCGTGAGTTCATCCGTAGTTATAGGCTGTGAAAGCAAGCCCACCTCCCCTTCGTTGAGAGAGTGCAGGTTCGCCGCCGCAAGGTAAGTCTCTATGGCCTCCAAGCTATTCTGGGGCTGTTCTCCCAAAGGGTGGGAATGCAGATTATAGAGAGCTTCATAGAATACACGGAAGGACTTTGCCATTTCCGCAGAGTCTTGAATTCTGCCTCCTGTGGAGGTAGATAAGGCAGGGATGTAGGATAGGTTGCGTTGGGTTCGTATGGCGTTCGCTAATGTTCTGCTACATTTCTCTCCGAACTCGTAAAAGGTTCTGCGTACCTTCAATAGACTATTCTTAGAATGGAATAAAGAGTGCCCTCTGATTTGCTCTCGGAGGTTAGTTACTTCTGCCTCTAGGGCCCTGTCTGGGTGAATTTTATGGCGCTTTTCACAATCGTGGAGTTTTGCGAGCAACCCGGACAATGTTTTCTCTGGCCAATTTGAGTCTGTGACCATGTTTAATGAATATTCCTCTTATGTAGCACTTATGCGCTGACCAAATACATAGAGGATTAGGGACTGAATCTCGTAAAATGTCCACTCTGACCTCGGGATCTTGGATAAGGGATTCGTTTAGTCGCCATGTAGCTATTTTGGGTGTCGAGTGCTGCATGGCTAAGGTTATGGAGATCGGAGCATGGTCCGAGAGCGCGATGTGCCCAATCTGAGCCCCAGAGACAAGTGGGATCGTAGCATGGGAGACCAAGAAGAGGTCTATCCTAGAGTATGAGCCAGGTACTGCCGAGAAAAAGGTGTAGTCCCTCTCCTGCGGATGAAGGATATGCCAAATGTCAACTAATCGATGGGAGTGCAACAGTTCCCTGATTCGGTTCCGGGATCTCAGGGACAGGGCCAAGGAGCCTGTCGATGAGTCTTTGCGAGGATCAATGGTAAGATTCAGATCTCTTCCTATCACCGGTGTTCCCTCTGTGAAGGAAGCCAGGGCGGTCAAGCATGATTCGAGTACCGGAAGCTGGTCTACATTCGGCAGGTACAGGTTCGCAAAGGTGAATGTTTGCGACTGAAGTATACCTTTGTCAAAAAGGTATCTATCCTCAGAATCAGCACGGAGGTCTCTCAGCTGCCAGGGCAAGGTTTTGGCCAGGAGGATACTTGTGCCCTTTGATTTTGATGAGGGCGATGCACTGTGATACACTATTGAGAAATGTTTACTGTAAAGTTTTGGGATCCTATCCGCCCGAAAATGGGTCTCTTGCAAAAATACTGCCTGAGATCTTTGTCTCCAAAGATTAGTGCGGCAACTGGTTTGTTTTTCTGGGACATTTAAACCTTTCACATTCCAAGACACAAATTTCAAAGACATTTCAGGTAGGGCGGGGACAGATCATTGGACCTCGCCAGAAACCAGAACGGTAGGTGTGGGGAGGGGGGGATGACAAACTAGGTTAGGAGAGCTGAGGAGAAAAGGTGGAAAGGGACACAGAGGGGGGCCGAGAAAGAGGAAGAGAGAGAAATGGAGGACGAGAAGGAAAAGATGGGAGAACACTAAATCTCCAAACGGAGGGCTACTGCCTATTTGGGCAGCTAGGGCCTAGTAGGGGAAGAGGTAAGGCGCTTCAGAGGTCGGGCCCCCGGAGCACGGGGCCCCCCCAACGACCTCCCACTGGAAGCGGTTCTATTAGGAAACGTATTATTACGTTAGGCTTCTCATTACAGAAATAGCTCCAGGATGAAACACAAAATATAGAATTAACCTTTAAAGAATAATTTAACATTCAGTAGTGCCTTGAGTATTATCAAAACTATAACAGTCTCCAACAACCATGCAATACTATCATTAGCTCTGTCTAGTGGAGAGAATGCTCGCTCCCCCCCGGGCCTAAGCCCAATGAGAGCGAGCCGAGGGGGAGAGGTCGCTAAATGGGGAGAACGGTAGCATGTTATTACCGCCATCGTGTCTCTCTCCTCCTCCTGTAGGCGAACCAGGCTCCGTCCTCATGGCTGACACTGAGGCCATCTTGGTTGGATCCGGGGTTGATGTCCGCCGGCTGTTTCGGTATAAGGAACCTTTCCATATGGGCTTCGGGCACACAACACAGCGTAGTAGCCTTCCCGGCTGTGTGGGTATTGCCGTGAAGCCGAAATACTCGATAAGGCTGTGCGGGTGGTCTGTTAAGGAGCTGCAGTCCGGGAGCCTTGGGAAGATGCGGCTTCACTCCTCCATGCCGAGACCACGCTTTTTTGTTTTTATTCCCATCCTTTTTTCTTTCCTCTACTTTTCTTCCCTTTTCCCTTCCTTTAGCTTTCTTTATTTTCTTTTGCTTCATCTTCCCTTCTCTTGCTTTTCTCATTTTTTTTCTTTTCTTTTTTCTCTGGCAATTTTTTGTTTATTTTATAATTTATATTAATAAGAACAATACAGTTAGCTTGGCGGAACTGTGGCACCTGTTTTCCCTTTCTTTCCTTTCCCTTTCTCCTTCCTTTTTTCTTTTCAAGTTGCAGTATCAACTGCCATTCATTAAAAACGTATATAAGCTATATACATACACTATTAAAACATGACAATTTTGCATTTATACTGACCTTTCTTTTTCTTTTTTTTGCTGTTATGTGCCTTCTTTGCAGTGTTTCTGCATACATAATCCATACAAACATTTATATCTCCTCCCGCCTTAATCAGTGTAGGATAAATAGTGTCATTCAATTTAGAGTGAAACCCTTGTCAAATATTAAAAAAAAAAAAAATGGAGCACCAGCCGCCACTGTTCCAACGTTGTATTTAGCTGTCTGCCTTGAGTTCACCTTTAAATTTGCTGTAACATTTTAAGACACAGCAAAACCAATTCACATCAGACAGCTCTTTAATTGCATTGTGAATGTATGGTAATTTTTTTTTAAGGTGGAACAGCTACGAGGACTGCGTAGCTTGATGTGTTCTGTTCCCAGGAAGAGATTGCTGCCACAAAGAGCACATCTTCTATTCAGATCACAACATGTAATTATTATTTTTTTACCCAGCATTGTCATTAGAGATTAGTCATTCTCTGATATTCAGATAGCAAGAAGTAGATTGCGACTCAGCTTGGAAATACCTGGAACTGTTCATCCGAAATCATTACTGTACTTGTCTCCTGCAACGTTAGTATTTAGTCGAGTTTTATTAAATGTGGCACACAGCAATGTCATCAAACCGTGGTTGTTTGATACCTGTATGTTCTTTCATTATTAACTGCCCATATGCAGCACTACGAGATGGTACAGAAGAAAAGGCATCATCTCTCTCTCTCTCTCTCTCTCTCTCTCTCTCTCTCTCTCTCTCTCTCAACTACTTGCGTACTTTGGTTGTTTTTAACCTTTTTTTTTTTCTTTTTCTGTTTTGTTTTTCCTTCTGTGAAAAAATTGTAAACTGACGAGGCTAAATAAGGGTCCATTGTTTGGGGCAAGAACAGATCCAGGACAGTTGAAAAGAGCTATAAAAATCCTGAGGAACCATTTCATTCCCATTGTACCCTTAATAGGCAACAATAAAAACCTTTTACATTTCTTCCATTTCACCTTCCCTATTGACTCCAATGAACTTTGCATAAATTAATTGTGTAATTTTGATGAAATGTCTAAATTTCAGAGCACAAAAATATAAAACATGTTGCCTTAAAGGGGTTGTAAACCTTCATGTTTTTTCACCTTAATGTATCCTATGCATTAAGGTGAAAAAACACCCAGCCCCTGTCTCTCTGCCCGGGGTTTTCGCCTCTCGATTGGATAAATTGATAGCAGTGCAGCCATTGGCTCCCGTCAATCAAATCCAATGACGCGGCCTCCGGGGGGCAGGGCCGCGTCATACATTCGGCGGCTATGGACGCCGAATGCTGGACTCGGGAGCGAGCCCACAAGGTAACCTGCTCAGGAGATTGCTTCTCCTAGGGGGTTATCTAATGCGTGGAGGAGCCGAGAGAGCCACCGGGGGACCCCAGAAGAGCAGGTTCGGGGCCACTCTGTGCAAAACGAGCTGCACAGTAGAGGTAAGTATGATATGTTTGTTATTTTAAAAAAAACAAACAAATTCTTACAATCACTTTAAAGCAGTTGTATTGTCCGCTTGGTGATTTTTACCTACCTAAAATGCATTTTTACCTACCTAAAATGACTTTCTCCTAAACCTGCAAGGTTTAGGAGATATTAATCCTGCATGCAGCTGCTGACGTCATCGGCGCATGCGCAACTCCAGGTCCAGCGTATCCTGACGAAACTTGCCGGAATGAAGTGGCTCAGGCCACTCACAGCGCGGAGCCAGCGATCCCAGAAGAAATGAAGAGGGAACATGTGAGCTCCCTCAGCGGTGACTGGGCGTGCTGTGGGAGCTTCGTTCTAAGGTAAGTATTTCATAACATGCTAGTATGTAATGCATACTAGCACATTAATATGCTATTGTCTTGCAGGTTTTTTTTTCCCGTGGTTTAATACCGCTTTAATTGATGTCTAAGAATCGTAAGGTTCCATACACTGTATACATATGTTTCAAACGTGCATAAAAAAGAAGACTTTCAAGAGAATATTAGAGCAATATCAAAAATATAAAATGAGGTGGGTGGAGAGGGGTTGCCAGAGGTTTACACATGACATAAAATCTCCAGGTTTGGAGATGAAACCCCAACCCATAGGTATTGCATTGTTTTCAGTCAGTCAACTCAACTAGCATGGGTGCTCAACCTGTGGCTCTCCAGGTGTTGCAGAACTGAAAGTCCCATGAGACATTGCAAGGCTGACTGTAACAAGCATGACTCCCAAAGGCAGACGCATGATGGAACTAGAAGTTCCACAACTCCTGGAGGGCCACATGGCATCCATGGTCACTAGAGAGAGGAGCAGTGTGGTCACACAATCTTCCTGCTACAATAATAAGGAGGAAGCATAGGCTGCATATGCGATGATCAAATATGGCTGTCCCCAGTGTTAATATACAATAGCGAACAATAAATTAACCCAAGCTTTTTAAACCATTACACTGTATGTAAACCCTAACAATTAAATTCTCCTATTGTTAAAGTGAAAGTGAACCCTCACCTTGCAAAACAACCTATTCAGTTTAAAATAGAAATGCATGGCAAAATGTTTGTGCATATATAGAAAACAAATTATAAAAACTTTTTTTTTTTAAATGAACACATGACCACTGTTCTTAGCTGCATAAGGGGCTGGTGGGGGCGGAGGCTGCAGGGGGGCGTGTCAGCAGGAGGCAGAGAAACAGCAGAACATAGATCTTCCCAGTAAAGAGCTGTACAGGGGGCGTGATAGCAGTCTGACCACTGGAAATTAGGCAGACCGTGTTCCCAAGTAGAATGCAAATAAAAAAACTGACCATGCAGGAATAAATGTTCCTCCATGCCCTGGCGTGGTCAGTTTGAAATAGGAATGCAGAGAGATGGGCAGGATTACCAGGTATTTCACACACTGGAAGCAATGCAAAGCAAACAGGATACTTTTTAATACAAGTACATGGTTGGTAACACAGACAAATATCAGAAATATGAAAT